>NC_052474.1:4331937-4631937 GCF_009730915.1 Dioscorea cayenensis subsp. rotundata | reverse complement strand
AGGAGCTTCTCAAATAATTGGAGTTGATATTAATCCAGATAAAATGATAAAAGGTGAAAGCCTCAACATATATATATATATATGTGTGTGTGTGTGTGTGTGTGTGTGTGTGTGTGTGTGACTGTGTGTTAAATCTTTCACTAATATTTATTTATTTATTTATTTATGGTTGTCCAGGGAGAGAGATGGGCGTGACAGACTTCATCAACCCTGCAAATTGTAAAAATCCTATTAATGAGGTACTTGAATATAAATATTCACTCTTTATAGTTATAAAAGTCACGTCAAATCATAACTTTAAACAAATGAAAATTATGAAATCAAGAGAAGAAAAATAAAAATTAGAAATAGTGACCCTGTTTTCTGAAATTTTTGGCTGTCATGAAATAAATAAATATATATAAGTTAATTAATTTGGTCAAGCAGGCGATTAAAGAGATGACAAAAGGTGGCGTGGACTTCAGCTTCGAATGTGCTGGCAATCTAGACGTTCTACGTGAAGCTTTTACTTCCACTCATGATGTATGTTGTTCCTTCACTTTTATTAATTCCCTTCCATCACTGGCATGTTATACACCATTAGATTAAAATACCAAAAGATTATGAAAAATAATTGTTAAAGTCATGATATAAACTGTCACTATATATTATTATATTGTGAGAAGGAATGGGGAAAAAATATCTTGGTGATGTCAATTTCATACATACAGTTTTGGGGGAATGAATAACTAATAGAGTCCAAATCAAATTGATTGTTTTAAGTTTGATGTTACTTGAGATTGATCTGATTTAAGGGAAAAATAATTTAAAAAGAAAGTTTTATTATTGATAAATCAACAATGATTTTTATGATTGCATGCATTTGCAGGGATGGGGGCTCACAGTGATTCTGGGAATTCATCCAACTCCAAGACTGCTCCCTCTGCATCCAATGGAGCTCTTTGATGGCCGAAGGATGGTTGGTTGCGTCTTCGGAGACTTCAAAGGGAAATCACATCTGCCGGAATTCGTCGAAAAGTATATGAAGGGGGTATGTATTATCACTTCAGTAATTTCATTTGTTTCATGCACACTGCACACTGCACACTGCGTATGTTGATTATATTCATGGTGAATGGTTCACAGGATGCAACTTATAAGCTCAATTTGGATGGCTTCATAACACATAAGCTCCCATTTGAGAAGATCAATGAAGCTTTCAGGCTACTGCAGCAGGGGAAATCACTTAGGTGCCTTCTCCACCTCTGAGCAAGTTTACATGTGTGTATATGTGTTGTCAAATGTCAGTTTGATCTTTTGATGTTCTTCAATAGTCTTGGCCTTTGGTTTGGTACATTTATAATTTAATACTCTGCTATATTAAATTTCATATGGTATTCATAAAGGAAGAAAAGAAAAATTGCAGTCAACCTGACAGTCTAAGAGCAGGTAATCTAAGACAATCCAAAACAAACCAATCCAGGCCAAGGCACGTTCTATCACATGGCACAGCTTTCTGATTTGGTGCATGCCAAAAGGCTATACATCTATTAAAACAAAGAAGAAAAAGGCTCCGTGAGCACACCATCACCCAGTTGGAGCTCTCATTGCAGCCCACTAAAGCAAACTTGGGATTCCACTTCCCAAACCCCCACGCTCATGGCATTCCTCTCATTGGATTCCAACAATTCAAAGAAAATCAGCAGAAAAGACACACACAGAGAGAGAGAGAGAGAGGCCAGCTGACAGATGCAGAAAGAAAGCAACAACAGTTTGATAGATATATATATGTACATAGAGATTTAATGCATGAATGTCATTAACTAAAAATAAAATTCTACATTACAAATGTTAGTAAGTACAAGCTTGAATAATAATGAAGTAACAAAAAGAAAAAGGGAAATTATTAAAAAGCTTCAATGCAATGAATGAGTAGAGCCATCCCTGTGGTCTCTCAAAGAAGAACCAGGCACCATTGTAACAATTAATGGAAACCAAAGTCCATGAGTTGATAAAAAAGTGTCAACAGGCTGGATGCAATTGATAAACTTTGCCGTCCTGCCTCTCTGGTCAACAACATTGCCTATGAATTTTTTTTTTCATATAAATGTATATAAAAAAACTTGGTCCTCCTTGCTGAGAAGATACCTGTCATGGTATTATGCCTCAAATATAGCAAAGCAATAACCAGGATCAGTAATGGCAATGCAATGGCTATAATGAAGAAGAAAAACATGAGAGTTAGCCAAGCAAACAGGGGATCCCCACCCCTGCACAATGCTTGTACAATGGATCAGTTGATGAATGAGATGGTGAGAGAAGAATGGATCTCAATATCTCCTTCATTCTTCCCTTGATGTCAGTGCACTAATTATCAGTGTTAGTGAATGGTATCAGAAATGCATGAATGAAAGAACTAAATGTAAATAATATTGTTTCTAGCTTAAGCTGATGATTTCGGTTCGGCAGCAGTGGCTCCGGGTGGCTGCTGGGAAGAGCTCGGCCCCACGATTGCCACAGGGTTAACTCCTGCCAAACAGAACATGGTATCTGATCATTAAATGAAATCGATGGCAATTCATTGAGAAAAGGAACGATGCTAACCAGCAGTGGCTGTGGCAATGGACACAGGTAAAGGGAGTGCGCCAGAGGCATAATGCTGCTGACCATACGGGTATTGCAGCACTTGAGGATAATGCAGAGTGAAACCAGACTGAACCTGGCCAGTCTGAGTGTACTGGGGGTAGTAAGAGTACATGTTCTGATAAAGCCCTGATCCAGCACTGTAGTATGGAGAGAACTGGTAATGGTGCTGGACCTGCTGCTGGTGGTGGTGGTGGTGGTGCTGCTGCTGCTGCTGGTTGCTGTACACTCCGTAATACCCCTGCAACGTCAGAGTCATTTGTTTGTAAGCTTCAACCATTTTGATGTACTAAACTTAACATTAATGTAGTGACAGAGACTGCTCACCATTGGATACACACCCTCCTGTGAATACCCTCCAGAAGAGTACCTAAACATAGAGTTCGGAGTTTGGGGATTGGTTAATTTAATTTCTTCATCATCACCTTCCTTACATGCAGCTTAATTACCCAGAGAAGAAGAGAATGAATTACCCGTAGACAGAATATGGAATTGCATATTGAGCAGGCTGATGATAAAACGCAGACGAGGTGGTTGAAGAAGATCCATAATAAGGAGAGGATGTTGCAGCTGGAACAAATGCAGGTCGGAAACGTCCTGCTGTAACCACAACTCTTTTAGTTAAGCAAGCAAGCTACTATATTAATAATTCAGACATGAATATACAAGCTTTTTGGAGAAAAAAAAAGGTACCATAATGAGGGTTTGGTGCCCGAGGTCGGTGAGAAGCAGCACCGAGTGCGGCGAGGTTGCAGTTAGCTCGCCTTCCATCGATCACCGGTGTAGGGTCCTGGCAAGCCCTCATAGCCGAGTCCGGGTCCTTAAACGTCACCTAGAGATCAATGCAATGCAATGCAATGCAAAAATTAAGGGAAAAAAAAACAACATAAACATTGAAAGAAAAGCTAAAGAAACACAAAAGGATTGAATGGTCGCATGTCTACGTAGTAGTAAGGAGCATACAAAGCCATAGCCCTTGGAACGGCCACTGTGCTTATCAGTGATGACAACGGCCTCAAGGATCTCGCCAAACTGCTCAAAATAGCGACGCATGGTGTCACGCTGAGTCTCCCAAGCAAGCCCGCCAACAAAGATCTTAGTGAAAGTCGTGTCAGCACCGCCACCACCCAACTGAACCTGCCGCTGATGATGACCCGCCATTAGCCAAGAACCAACCAGAACAGAACAGAACAGAACAGAGCAGAGCAGAGCAGAGCAAGAAATGGTGTATAGTGAGGTAGTAGCAGTAGTATACAGCAACTGTGCTCCCTCTGCTTGTTAATTTCTTGATCACTATATATGAGTATATATTTCTATCAAAGAAGAACAACGCCTCGATAATGGTACAAGCACAGGCAAGGGAGAAGGTATGATCATTAGAGAGGGAGGGTAGAAGCACAAACAGAGGAAAGAGGAAAGAGGAAGAGATGAAGGAAAAATAGTAAGAAGGAGAAGGAAGGGGTGGCTCCCACGACACTGGGTGAAAAGAGCTGTCTTCTCTTTTGGAATTATAACAACAATAGAGTGTGGGGGGCTTCTTATTTGCTTCGCTGTCATCAACCTCAACATTTATATCTAATGCTATTCCTCATTCTACTCCTTATGGCTAACATGCAAACCATGTTTTTCCCATATAGACACACATATTTATAATTTATATAAATATACATGTATGAATTATTGTATATTTGTCACCTTTGACTAGATTGATTTTGGATTAGATAGAAAGAAAGAGAGAGAGGGAGTGATTGGGATTGGTAGGAGAGCTCCGTGGGCAGCGGCGAGTCTTAAGGAGATAGGGTTGGACATGGGAGTGGTGCAGTAGGATGGTGGAGTGAAAGGGTGAATAGGAGGTTAGTGGGGCTCACTAAACCGGATTTGGTTTAGAGGGGGGCTTTTCTAGTTTTCTTTTCTTTTATGGTTTATATAAATGGAAAAGGGAAGGCGGGGAAACCAAATCATGACTGTCGCTACTGCCCAACGGCTTGGACAGTTGGACCTTTGCCTTGTCGTCGTCTCGGTCAAACTTCCTCATTTGGAAGCCCTTTCTCTTGTGTGTTTCTTGGTATTTTTGTTCATATTATTTTTATATTTGTGTTTTGTTTCACTTTCATGTTTTTAATATTTATGTATATATTAGATTTATCTGTATTTTGATATATATATAATATATATATAGGATTTTGCTTTATATACCATATTTTCTGGTTCCCACCTTGTGCGTGTGTATATATATTTCCTTTTTTTTCTTTTTTTTTTAATTTATTTCATTTTTTTTTTAACAAATGGTCTCATTTAAGAGGTGATTAGCATTAAAAAGATAATCAGACACAAAAATACACCGGTTATTATAATTTAATGATCTCAAAAATTTAGTATGTAAGATAAATTAATATATAAGATAAGGAGAACCTTTCATACGTATTTTCTAAAATAATATATTAAAGACTATAACTTTACAATGATAAATTTTTATTTTACTATATAAGTATAAATAGATTGAGAATACTGACTCTTTATATAGATGAATATGATTGATTTAAAAAAAGAAACAAAAAATCAAACTAGTAAGATGATTGATTTGAAATCATTTTAATTAATTGATATTGTATTGTTATTTTCTAATAATAATGTGAATATCATCACACTTTGTTATTTTTGTGAATTGTTTTTGTTCATTCTTCTCTAATGGTGCTACTTTTGATTGTTCACCTGGCTAGCTACTATAGGCTATAGATAGCCAGTGGAGCTGACGTGCTTTCTTGTGAATCTCCTACAAATGGTGGACCGTTGATGTTTTCTAAGGCCAGCTAGCTTCCTTCTATTTGGAATGATAACTCTCTTTTCCCTTTTTATATAATAAACTAAAGGCAGTAAAGTAATTACATAATCTTGGAAGGTCCTAATTAAAAATTCATTAGAGGAATTAAATGCGTATAAAGAAAATGGATATGGTTTGGCTGATTCAAGGATCATCTTGCTACCACTTTGAAGAAATAATACATAAATGGATATATTCTTTTTTATTTGGTTATAACCTTAAGGAAAAAAACCAGGGTTTCAATGCCCTTGAATGCTGTTAGACAATTATTGATGAGATCATCCATTATATATATATATATGTGTGTGTGTGTTTATATATTTGCCTTTTGAGTTAGTTGGGTTATAGTTTTGTGTGTGTTTAGCTGTTGAGTCAAATGTTTTCCATGAAGTCAGGGACTAAACAATGATAAACCTGCAAGCATGAACCTGGCACTTGCATGATTGAAAAGGCTTGTGGACCATAAAACATGCACCCATTGATTTATGTCATGCAGCCAACATTTGCTTTGCCCAAGTCATGTAATCTTTTTAAGAAACACACACACACATATATATATATATATATTGATTCCTGAATATTGATATTTAATGTAATTAATTCATTATTAATTCATTATTAATTCTACTCTCAGAAATATTTGGGACCTCTGTTCCAGAGCCATCTTCTGGAATATTTGGCTGGAACGCAATAATCGTATTTTCAACCATATATGTTCACCTACTTCTGCTACAATTTATAAGACTGCTAATATGATTCTCTCTTGGATTTCTGCAGATTCAGACTCCCACCAATTGGAAGCCTTAGAGGGTACTCAGAAGATCAAGCGTTCCCTAAACTTCCTCAGTTCCAGATCTACTGACCACACCGGTGATCTGGCGCCCAATCTGATTCAGGAGTAGTTCGTTTCTTTTTTCTTTGAGCTGGTCTGTGTCTCCAGATGACTGACTTCGCCGACTTCAGATTGCTTTTCTCTTTCCTTCACCTTATTTGCTTTCTATGTACTCTGTTTTCCTCATCCCTGGTGAGGATAGTATTTTTTTGTTTTGTTTCTTTCTTTGCGGTATTATCTTTTGTACTTTGGTTTTTCATGTTTGTTTCTTTTTAATAAATTTGTGGTTTATCTATTTTTTTCAAAAAAAAAAAACGTGGAGAAGATACTGAAGAATATTTGAAAGTAAAATTGTTTATTCATTAACTATGTATACTAGACCTATAATTTTTTAATAAAAATAAATAAATCACATATTTATTAATAAATAAAATAAAAAAAACTGGGAGATACACCACAATAGCAAAATAAAAAAGACCTTAAAAAAAATGAGAAAAATCACCCGCAGTGATTGTTATCCCAATTTAAAAAAAATAATAAATAAATTAAATAAAGCAGTCTCTCCGTCAGAACAACAACAGTTCGATGATGGCATAAATCTTGTTTTATATAGAGCCATGCATTAAAAAGACCTTTTAGAAATAATCAGTATTTTTAGAATCATTGATGGCGAACAAAGTAATGGATGCTATATATTAACACAAAACAAAAACACATCCAGTCTTCTTAATTAAATTCAGCCAATATAACTAAATTAATCAAGATAATTTGAATATCATCGGACTTAAACAAATTAGATCCATTATTTTGTCGCTTAACCATATCTTTCTATCGTATTACAATTTCTTAAGAAAAATTACTTTGAGTCATAATTATGCAAAAGAAAAGAGACACACAATCTTGTAGATATCTTAATTGTTAGTTTTGAAAGGGTAGTGGTGAGATAATTTTTCTTTCAACCTCACAAGTAATGAATTTACACAATCAATTATGCAAAAGAAAGGAGACACACAAATTGGTTACTTAGTTCTGCACAACCTTACCTACGTCTGGAGGGCCAAACTAGAAAAAAATAATCCACTAAAATAGGGGAAAAACATAAGAGTTACAATAGTCACTCTCTTTCACAAAACAAAGAATAATCCTCTTTAGTTTACCCGATACCCACTCTCCTCAACCCACTCACTAAGATCTCTCACTCATAGCTCATTTTAAATTTTCAAGCATGATATCTTGTATGTACATCCCTATGTCCCAATCAAACATCATCTTTTAGATTCTCTGGGTTTCCAAACTTGGGCATCTTCCAAAGTTAGATATTGCAACACTAGTTGCAACCGAACTTGTAACACAGCCCACCTTGTTGAACCTGATTGAGGTCTAGCCGAGTTGCAATCGAACTTGCGACACCTTCAACCCTCTCAGTTCCTTCAGTTCGCTTTGTAGTAGTTAACTCGTCCCGAACTCATTCTGTTTGCAACTACTTCCTTCCTCATGTCAATTCAACAAGTCCCTTTCCCGAGGGTCGCACCCACCAATGCGCGAATCTATCTCACCAAAGATGGTCTCAAAAAATCATCAAACTTGATTTTCATTCATCCAAGTTTGGTCTTCAATATATTGTTGCAAAACTTGATCTCCTCTTATCCAAGTTTAGCTCCTCAATGTCTTCCAAACATGGTCTTCAATCATCCAAACTTGGGTCTTTAATTTTCAATCAAATCTCACTATATAAATCTTGTATCCCATAATTAGCCTTCATACAAAAATATGTTCTAGGCAATCTTAATGATGATATTTGCTAATAAAAAAATTATTCCTCTCATAAAAAGAGTTTACCAAAGATAGATTTCATCATTTTGGATCTTACCGAAGATAGATAAAATCATACGTAAGATAAACTTACTCTTCACGAGAGATCTTTTTTACCTTAATGCTCCTTGACATAAATAGATTTTCTTCATATGATTCTTTTAAGATAAATTCTTCAATCATAGTCTTCTACCATGATCATCACGCGCCTAATCATTTGCCATGTCACCATGTGTTAGACATATCATCATCTTTGTCACCATTGTTTGCCACATCATTTGCTTGTTTGTTACATAATGCCAACTTTAAGCTTCCAGACTTAACAACAATTTAGAGATCATCCAATTTTTTGTCACATCATCAAGAGTCTTTTCCATGTCATCATTTTTGTCACATTTTTTTGCCAAGTCACTTCATTTGCCATGCTACCACTGCTTATGTCATGTCATCTCTTAGCTTGTTATATAAGGCCACCTTAGGCTTCCAGACCTAACATTACTAATTAAGTGTTATTTTTGTTTAATCTTTGTTGTTTATCATGAATTAAGAAAGCAAACTTAATGTATCAAGCATTATAGCAACCGATTAGAAAAGGCTTCCAATGACATTTTAGTAGATAAAGCTCTATGTTGTTTTCGGTCCGTTGTTTTTCATAGCTTTTCATAGCTAATAGCTTGCAAGAAGATAGATGGAAGTTAATTTTTTTTTTTTTTCAAATACTATAAATATTTATGTAAACACTAATTACCAGAAACCGTTGATTACAATGTCAAATATTGTTATCCCTGGCTGAACAATGAATAAAATAATAAAAATTGAGAATATGAATTGAGTTAACTTATACCACAAGCATTACATTAGACCAAAAGAACTTACATTTTTTTATTTTATTTATTTGTTTATTTATTTATTTATTGCTTATGAGGCTAGCTCAACTTTTTAAAAACATAGGCGAGTACAGGTACTAGACTCTTCAAAAACAATATTTCACATTGTTTGAGATTATGAGATTAATGTCTTCATTTTTCAGAGACCAATGACCATAGATTTTATAAAGAAAAAAAGAAAAAATAAATAAATAGTAGGAGGACATGAAAATGATTAGAGCAAGAAACCATTTGAACAAAAGTAATATGGTGTGCAGTTAACGAACATAGATAATGAGAAAGAAACACTGAATAATGGTTTGATTGTAATGGTTTTGTTAGACAGAAAAGTAGTTTTGACAGCTTGCAACACTCAAAGAATTCAGTGACAGATGGCTGGGAACTAAATTATTACTACAACTTAATTAGCCTTTGGCTTACGTATCACACCTATGGTCTAACTCCTGACCTCTTCTTTATTTATTTATTTTTATAAAGCATGTTAAAAATATTTTTTTATAAAGATAAATAATCGATAAATTCAGTAAAAAAATTTAATACAAGTGCTACAATGATCTGCAGAAATAAAACTATGACTGATCCGTCACCTAATTATATATGTTAACGTGGATACTTTTTTATGATAAAAACCAAATTTCTCTTAATGAAAAAAAATCAAAGATTAATAATTCAGTTCACTTGGTTGAATTATTTGTATTAAACTAAAATAATAATAATAATAATAAATCAATATCATGAGTCAGATTTAAATAAGTAAATATATTTTTATTTTTAAAACATTTATTCTTTTCAAATTAGAGATTCTACGTGATGTCTTATCATAGGCATAAAGAATTGTCTATCCAAGTAATGAGAAAACCTCAAAAATCCTAAATAGAGAAAAAAAGTTGAAAAAAGTTGATGAGATGTCCTAAAACTTTTAATTGTGATATAAGAGAATTGTTTTTACAGTGATAAAATGTGTAATTGATATATATATATATATATATATATATATATATATATATATATATATATATATATATATTATGAAATTCCTATTGTTTCATATGCCTCTACAGCAAAAACTAAATCTATTATAATATATCTGATAACATAGCTAACACATCCTCTCAAATTGAAATCGCTAACTTACATCATAAAAGGTGGCATAAATGCGGCCAAATATAAGTAAGAGTTTCCAAGATTAAAAAAGCCTAGCTTCTCACTCCATAATATATCAAGCTCCATGATAAATTTTGATATTAAAATAATAATAATAATATTAATAATATTATTATTTCATACTTCTCAAACTGTTGGATATAATATGCATAATTTAATCACCAGAGGCATGCATGCACACAATTTCCTCCTTCACAAATCATGTTACTAACTACTTCAACAAAGTTACATTATTTTTTGAATAATAGACGACAAACGTCTTTTTTATATAAATATAAACAGTACCAAACAGTTTATATAAATATAAACATTACCAAATAGTACTGGAACCCGGATATATAGTGTATGTACAGTATGAGAATAATATAAGAATCTCGGGTGAACATTGCATAAACAGTGCGGTGAACAGTACTGTCGGGGGAGGAATTTGAACCCGTGACCTCCTCCTTATATTTTGGTATCATACTATTAGGCTATTTAATGGTTGACAAGTTACGTTATTTCGGGTAAAGTGAATCAACATGCCCAACACACAGGAATGAGACAGTTATCAACATGCCCAATATTTCGGATAAAGTGAATCAATGAAGAATAACAGATTAAACAAAGTTGAAGAGAAGGAAAAAGGTTAAAGTAAATCACAACTAGATCACTCTTTTGACACTGTTTGAATATTGCATGAATGCTTCAACAAGTGCAGCTAGCTCTTTGCATGCTTAACATGCATGATTATTGTAATACATCCTGCTTGCCTTTCCCATGCAAACTACTGATCAGTACTGAGTAGTTAGTGTGTACTGGTACAAATAATAATGAATGAAGACACTAAGAAACACAAACAAAGACAGTAGTGACTAGTGAGAAATAGAGAAAAAGAAGGCATGATTGGCTGGGCTGGCAAGAAAGATAGAAAGATAGAAAGAGAGAGATGGATAGACAGAGAGAGGGGGAGAGCAGCTTTTGGAATGTCCAGAGATGAAGCAGCAGGTTGTGGGGAAATATGCAGAGACACTAGTACCTCATCCACATGGGCTATACAGAGTCTCTCCTCTCTTCTCAGAGCCAGCACATGATCTATATATATTGCTTTCCTTCTTTTCCACTTTCACCCACTTTCCTCTGTTTATACTTTATATTCTTTTTTTTTTTCATATATAAGATATCATATAACTATGTGAATTTATTTATTTATTTATTTATTTATTTTTTGTAAGTGTGAGTGACTTTATAATTGTACATAATAATTTAATATGATTTTTTTTTATTTGAGATCTTTGCAGAAATATTTGTCTGCTGTTATATAACAACCTTGATCCATAATCAACTCTGGTTTCATAAATATATGTGATATATTAAGAATGCTGTGTTGGGTTTGTGGTACTAAGCTTTGTTTAAAAAAAAAGAGATTGTTCAAGGAGGAAAATTTTTATTTGAAGCTGAATATATACTTCTTTTTTTTTTTTTGTTAATGATGAATGTTTCCTAGTTAAAATCAATGTTAAATTAAATTTATAATTGTGTTTATTTAAAAATAAAATCTAATTAAAAATAATAAAATAATCTTCACATAATTTAATGTGTTTGGGATGTTTGGTTGAAGATGATAGAATAAATTAGAGTACTTAAAATAATCCAAAATCAAACAAAACCATAACATTTTATGTATATATATATATATATATATAAAAGAGATGCTATTTCATTGCTTTCTGATTAAAAATAAAAATTTCACCTATTTGAAAAAAAAAATTCTAATAAAATTATTAAAATAACTTTTTAAATCAAGTGAATCAACAATACATACATATATTTAAAAAAATTTATTTATTTAAAAATTACTTTTAAAAAAAAACAGTAAGAGCTTCCCACAGAGGGCAAAATTGGCCAGGTCGGCCTGGTCGTTATCATAAGCCAGCACTATTCATCACACACTTCAAGTGGCGCGGAAATAACTGCGACAAGAGTCGGTGGGATTTGATCTGCGTAATTCTGATGACATGAAGACAAGCATGGTTCAGTTTCATGTGTCAGTGTAGGGTAAAAAGAAAAAGAAACAATGCACAATTGCCTGCCAGTGACTTACAACCTAGTAGTCTAAAAATCATTGAATTTAACGCACAAACACACAGTCCTGCTGGCTCACTGGCAGTCAAAAAAAAACTCAAAACCACATCAAAAGTGTTTCTCAAAGCTCAGCACATGAGACCCCTCACACAAACCCCAAACCTTGACGATGGTTTCCTTCCATATATATTAATACTATTATTATTATTATTATTACTTATAAAAAATAAATTTCAGTTTGTGGTAGCAATCCATTTGTGCTAGTGGGCTGCATGTGATCCGGGCTGTGAAGTGTGTGTAGGCTCTGACACATCCAGCTATGCCGCATTTACAACTAATATTTACCTCAATGAATTTGTTAACCCTTATGTTTGGATAAGTACTGTTGTACTGGTGCAAAGTTTCTTTACTCCTCTCAACTGTCACAGACTAAGAAACTACATGGAAAGTGACCATTCTCAGAACTACTACCTTTTATTTCTCAGAGTAACTAGTACTTGGTGTTGAGACTAACCTAGTACTAATTCCTTCTGTCAAACAAGGTGAGTAACCACTCCCATTCATATAAAATGTTAATAAAATCAGGTCTAGAGATAACAGTAATCACTTCTCACATGCAAAACGACGGCAGGAAATTTCTCACTGATCATACAACAATCTGAAACATGACAATCACATGAACACTTTAGATTCAGGCATAATTAAAGATTGTTGTTTGGTGAAGACCGATTTAGTTATGGGATAAGATTCACCATGTGCATTGAACTTCAAAAAGTTCAGAGCCTCTGACATTGCAACCAACTCTACATGCTAAGAAAGAAGAATCTGTTCCCTCTATAGACGAACTAAATACTCAGCTAGGTACAAAAGAGAACTAGATGAAATGGCAAGAGAGATTAACTTATGTCCATGTATATGTATATATAACATGCTGCAGCCATCATATCAGACCTTCAGTCTTCAATGCAACGGTGGACGAGGGGCGCGTGGACGCACTGGAGTCTTTGAAGGACTAACCCTGATTTATTCACAAGGATTTAAGTTCCATCTCATATCAGGCTGACCAAATATTAGTAACGCAACAGATACAGAGTCAAAATTGTCACCTAATGGGCAAGGATCCAAGAACCACTCCGCTGCAGTTCAGAGCAGCTATTGCACTGTCAGCCTGCAAGATTTATGAAATTATAGATTAACCAACATGTTGCTGAAAATCTATAAATGAGTTCCGATACTTCTCACACTACTAACAGTGTTATCAGAGAAGAGAAGATACTCCGGAAGCAAGCTGTTCTTCACGCAATTGTCATGGAAGAGAATCAATTCAATAGAAACATCATAAAATCATCATAGAAAGTAGAGTTACATGTCACCACCCAACAGAATATTTTACCTGAAATCCTATCAAATCTAAATGGTCCCCAAATAAACCTACAGCTTGATATGGTTGTCAATGAATAACTTGCATCAGACAGCAATAATTGTAGGTTGTGGGTGCCTCAATCTTTCACATCAAATTTCTTGAATAAAGGTTCACATGCTAATAGCCTTTGCGAGTCTACATAATTCACAGTGGTTCTTCACAATACTGGATTTGTGGATTTTCATGGAGATTGATAAGCAGGTGAAAAGATTGTAAGTATTAAAGGAAATCAGTAGATTTGGACTCTTTACAGAACTCCAATCATGCCTAAACAAGTTGTGCATGCTCTTGCTATATACTTAGATAAGACTAAAGGAAGTCATTTGAATCATCAGGTACCAAGATTCTACACCAAAAGAAAAGGCAATAACTATTTGTCAAATTTTTAGACTATAAACAGTTGAAGAAATTGGCATTTACAACATAACTGTGTTGTATAGGTTAGTTAAGAACTGAGCTTCCAATTGAGAGGTATATACAAATTTGAGAAAAATAATCAAGCACTCATGGCACGTAAAACAATAAAATAAGATGAAATATTTACTTGGACATAAACTACTGCATCACAAGCCACAGGAAGATAAGGGTTTTACTAAGTAGCTATGGCCAGGAATGGAGGACATGACATGATTTGCATCTTGTCCTAGAATGTAGACGATAACAAGAAACTAGAAAAATGAGGGAAACCTTTGCCGCATACAGTGTTTATCACATCATGCAATCAATCCTGAGCCAACTAGCACATATGCCTGTGCAGATGCGGATTTGAAAAGCTAAGCTGCATATGCAGGCTAAAAACAGAAAAAAATGAAAATAAAATTTGCAATAAAGTGGAGTTCATCGTAAAAGTTTTATGTGAAATAATAGACAAATATCACAGATTTATTCCAAAACATCATATATAGTCTTCCATGCATTTGCTTGGTGGTAATCATTGTCCAGTAAAATGTTGCACGTTAATGTTGATGCACAGGCATCACTACTTTGCAAAACATGACATTAGGCGCAACAAGAAAGAAGAGGAATCATTTAATGATAGAAATGGTTTATTATAGATTGCAATTAAAAGTGGATCATTCATATGACTGAGACAGAAGATCCATAACACAACGAGGCTTTTCAACAACAAATTCAGCGCTCACTGCTAGCAAGCGACTAATAAAGAGAGGAACCAAGAAAGAATAGATAAAAAAAAATAATAGATTCTTTTAATACTACCAATTACAGAAGGTACCTACACCGAATTAAACCTTAGGCGAAGGTCATGACTCTGGCACTCTAACCTACCTCACGGCATATTTATACAACAAAAGGCCAACGCAGACAAAGGACAGAACCAAAAAAGCGAGCTTGACATTAGGATCCACCTCAACCACAGCAACAGATTTGATGCTGCCTATATTTGATCTACTTGAGCCCAGCCACATATGCAGAGTGGACCAAACATATGACCCCAGATGTCATAAGAATTTTGTCATAAGATTTTCAAGCCATATACAGACTTTAATTCAGAGTGACCTATATTAGATTTGTTATAGACATTAGACAACACAATACAGTCATGAGAATGATATACATAGCTGCATCAGTAGCAGCATAAACCACTTGTAAAAAAACACAGTCCATCAATAATGGTGAATTAATTCCAGTAACAACTGAAAAGGGTGTTAAAAAAAATTAAATTTGAGCAAGCTAAATTAAAATCATGTTAACAAAGGCCTCTAAATTCATGGTTCAAACGCTAAACTGCTGTTTTAGTCATTAGATGTTAAAAATGCGAGTAGTGTATAGAATACATAATCCATACTCAAGGAATAAATCTTTACCATTTGCAACTAGACATGAGGGAGGCCTGTACGAATATGGAAGCAGGAAAAATGCAATCTCCAAAATTCCATCCATAATTGTGAAGATAAAAAAGCCAATCAATTATCAAGCTCAAGTTTTTACTACCTCAAAAATAAATCAACTTTTTGGGTCCATGAATAAGCAAACCCAACTCAATCACAATAGATATGATAAATACCTGGCAGCTAATATACTGGGCAAAATGAACATAGCAAGAATACTAACCATAGCAAATTCGACAAATGCAATGCGGGTAGAGTGATGATAATCTCCAAGAAGCCTCAAGCGATAAACCTACACCAAAAAAAAAAAAAAATCAGTATGAGTTTCTTCCATTAAGTTAACCAATTATCTTCATAGACGACCAATCCTGTTATTCAGTCATGAACCACTTGAATTACAAAAGAACAAACCTCTCCGCATATTGACTCGAAGAAGAGTTTGAGATCCGATTGAGAAACCTGAAACATAAAAAGGGGAATTTATCACAATGGCATGACCTGACCAAATAATAAAGAGAGACAGACTGAACTTTAGAAGACCTCAATACCTTCTTGTCAATATTTGTACAATAGATAGTCCTCGTGCACATTTCACGCTCATCTTCAGACTGAAGAATTTTTTAGGTGACAGAACAAATCATACAGAATAACATTACCAACGCACTATAAAGACATATAAACGACACATAATCTTCAGGTCTTACCTTTGGCAAAAATGTTGGGTTAACAGGTGCTATTGCAGTCTTTGAAGGGAGCACCCTTACAGGGTAGTAGCCAAGCATTGTTCCTGCCAGACTTAAAGCAGCCCTTGCACCTTCTGAAGCACCATAAATAAATAAATAAATAATGATCTCAATTATACAAGAATCTTAATAGTGCTGTGCAGCAACAGGAAACTTGCCTTCATCTGTAAATTCTATAAAAGCAAAACGCAGAACAGAATTTGGGTCACCACAAATGCGACAGTCAACAACCTTCATCAAAGTGAAGGGTGAATTTTCAGAAACACCAGGTTTGAAGAAAAACTCAAAGAGGATCAGAAATGTTGGATAAGCAGGGGTTTACATTTCCGCAATTGATGAATAGAGCTGCAAGCTGTTCTTCAGTGACCTATATAGCAAAAGAGTCAGGTTACAACTTTTCGTAAAAGAAAGATCTTCATAACTTCAAAATGAGAAGGGAAGAGAGAAAACTAAAATATTTATGAATATTTATGAGATATAAGTAAACATAAAACTCAGCTTTGTGCAATTCTTTTATGATTTTCTATTTAGATGTTAGACAAACTTTATGTCTGCTGTTTAAGTGGAGAAATCAGGTACAAATCCTTTGTGCCTCAACTTATTGTCCGTTCTCCAACACATCTACCTTCTCTTGATGTTCTCCCTTTTACCTTGCCCATCTAATTTCCAACGCATCAATCATGTATCCCATTTACCTTCCCCGATCTACTTCTCCCTTTTGTTAAAGTAGTATTATTTAAACCATGAGTAATTAAATAATGTTTTTTTAACACCTATTACCTTCCTTCATCACCCTGTTATATAAGAGTCTGTTCTTAAAAACCATTGAAATCAATTTATATTGTTGCACAGTCAACCACCAATGCGACTAATCCATTTCCATTGCTTTCCAGGAAAAAAGGTTGACAAGTCTAAAAACAAAAATAAATCTGCATCAACAAGTACCATGTAATTTTTTTAATAAGCACTTCCCATAATGATCATGTCAATCTTACATTTTATCAACGTTGTCCCATACACCATGAACACTTTTGACAATTATCATGACAATTATCATGAACCATGCTGGACAAAATTTGTGCAAAATGCAGGCAATATGACAATATGCACTGAATTTCAGATTTGGTGCAGTTAGATTTCAATCTATGGACCTGAGGGATCATATACAGCCATCAGATATTGTTTAAAGCAATACAAGCATGAAGCCTTGGATTGCTGAATTGTGCTTCCAGTCATTGCTAAAAAACCATTTTGTTATTTCATGGCAGCAAGCTCTTTCTGAATAACTTGCTACACTCATTGAAGAGAGCTCACCTAAACAAGTTGAAGAGGGTGGTTAAACTTAGCATTATCATCTTTGCCACCAAATTCTCTGATTAGGGTCCCTTTCTATTTAATAATCATGAAAGGGGAACAAGGCTCAAACCATATACAATTCGACACCATTTTCACATGTAAAAACAAACACCTCTCCAGCTAAATTAAACGCCTTGATGAATAACAGACTTTGTGATCACTTCCATCTTGTGAAGATAAAAAAAGCAATACAGTAGTAGGACAGTCACATGGAATAGGTTTGTGAACCAGAAGTTCCAATTGATCATCTAATCTAAATAACCAATTTAAGTGATGCCCCCCAAAAAAAATGAAAAGATGTATGAAGAAGAAATAAGAGGTGACAGAAACATAAGTTTGGACCCATAATTGTCTGCTAGTTATATTACATATGCAGTCTGATATAAAATCACAAAAAGATTATAACCAGTATCCTATATTTCTCACTCATCACTATCCACTACCATCTTTTTTTTTGACATTGTTTACAATAATATTATTCCTTATTGTTAGATTCAAAGCAAAAAGAAGTAATATCTGAACTTAATTCAACCCAAAAAGGGTAAACCAATAGAATGAGAGACCCAGGCATAAATATGCATATCTTTATTTACTCAATTAATTAATATGAGACTATTAATAAGTCTAATAAGCCATCTAAATACATGCTAGTCTATTTCAACTAACCATAATAACCTAGCTCTAATACTATGTTGGATTTAAACCAAAAACACATTATTTGAACTGGATTCAATATAGGACAAGAATCAATATTCCATGTGGACAAACCATAAACAAAGATCCCATGCCAAAGTGGGAACAACCCAATAGTTATCATAAGCACATAAATGTAAGCTAAGACATGTTCACATCTGACTTCTCTGACTCATATTCATTTATCGTCCCTTTATTCACATCACCCGTGGAATGTGTATGGTATTTTTTTTTAGCATTAACATTACATAATACCATAATGAAAAGACATTGACAAACCCTTAAACAGAAAGTTTCAGTCACCTACTTACATAGCACAAATATTATACCAGGTAAAATACCACCTAAATAAGAATCTAATATGAAATGAGTATAATTCAAAATGCAAAAATTCATTGAAGCCCAGTGCTGTAAGCTATGTCAGAAGGACTCTATTAACACACAAAAATATTCGTTCTCTAGAAGCCACCAAAACAAAGGCATATGTTCAAACTCAAGTTCTTCCCATCATTTACAGACATTAAGAATCACTACATTTGATTCTTCAACCGTCCAAATGTTTGCTCCTTGCCAACAGTCAACCCCGCTACTTGTAAACAAATTTCAGCTACGCTATCTGTATTAGCAAACCATCTGCAATAATCTGTGTTGATTTTTAGAATTTATGCATATCATCAGAGCATTACTGGCTCATTACTTGTCTCCAAACAACCTTTCATCTCAACATCATCAGCTATACTACAGTGATGTCATTGCCAACTACTAAGCCAGCACAAGATAACTCATAGTATACATGAACACCTGAAATTTATATTCTCAAACTCATCCGTGAAACTGGGCAGTTCCAAGAATCAATCGAATCCCCTTCTCACATTCGTGATCTACAAACTTAGACCATTATTAGGCAAGTCATACGACACCATTATTCCTAAGACTGCCTTTGGAAAGGGAAAAACAATTCATAAAAACCTTTCCTGAACCTCTAGAAAATCAGAGGATCAACCAAACTATAAATGCTCGACCAAGAGAATTTCACCTGGTGATCGATGTCAGAAACATACACAGTCCTCCTGATCACCTCGTCTTTCTGCGCCATGCTTGTCCTATTATTCATCCGCCGCTTCCCTTGTCCATAACCATTCTTCTTCTGAAAAAAATTTAAAATCAGAAGAAGAATGAATCATCAAAAATAAAAACAGAAAATAAATAAACTAAAATCAAACTTTCGCAGAGAACGAACAAAAGAGGCGAAATCTCACCCTCCGTCCACCAGTACCATTGACGACACCATTCACATGACCATTCGGCGCACTAAAATTGCTCGGATAAAAATGTCCCCCGCCGGCACCACCAGCAGCGACCGGACCGGGTCCATGGTTACCATTAGCAAGGGACGGCGGCACGAACTCCTCCGCCATCGGGTTCAGCTTCGACAGCAGCTCCTCCAGATCCCTCATCTCCCTCTTGAATCCCTCTCCCGCAGCCATCCCTTGATCCCCCACCCCACTCTGCTGCTGCTGCTGCTGCTGCTGCTGCTGGGCAGACCCCAGCTGTTCCTTCCCTCCCTCCACCTCTCGGTTCACCGGCCCACCATTCAACCCCAGATCAAGACCATCCCCACTCTCCATCACTGCCATGATCGCTTCTCCTACTTCTCCTACCACGATCCCTGCCTCGAAGCTATCCTTCGATCGGCCGGCGGCGGAGAACCTATCGATCGTCACGCCGACATCTCCAATCAAACGATATACATCAAGATACGCAATAGAAAAAGAAGAGATAAAAGAACCAGTTGAGCTTATTAGTTGTTATTATTGTTCCTAGTCTAGTCTAGGGGCGCGAAGGTGGAGGAGGTCATCGGATTGTCCGTTTCCTCACCTTAATCTTTTTGGCTCTTCCCTCTCTCTCTCTCTCTCTTTCTCACTTTCTAATTTCTATAATCCCACACTGCCCTTCTTTGTTCTTATCTTTTAAAATGTTTCACAATTTCTAACAACATACTCTGATGCAAATTGGAAAGAAGATTGAAACGAAGGGTGGATTGGTCTAGTTTTTGTTTTCTTTTTTGTGTTCTTTTTTTTTCTCTCTCTCTCTCTATATCTCTTAAACCCAATGCCACACACCAAACCCGAGACCCATGACCATCACCAGAAGATTCCATGCCGACCGCTCATCATGCATGGATGGGCATGCGGTTGTTACATACGTGGAGGGATGTGAATGGAGATTCGGATGAAAAGGTCTGCATCATCATGTGTGCATGCATGGGATGGAAGACGGTGGGAAAAGAGACACGTGGGGATTGCCCATTTGACGGAGTTAATGACCGTGTCCTTCTCACCAGGCGGCGAAATGAGTGCGATTTACTGTCAGACGTTCTCGGGATCGTCTCGGCTATTCGGATTAGTCTTGGCTTTCCACACTAATTAAACTTTTTGACTGTGAGTTTTTTCAAATATTTGAATCTGAGTTCTTGTTTAGTTTTTTTTTTTTTGTTAAAGTCTTTTATAGTTTTGTTTGTTCAGATGTACGTAGGGGGATTAGAACCTATAAGGCTATGAACCAGCTAACTGTACGTACATTGATAAGGAGCTTATTCTGTTTTGGGTATGGCTCTGGGTTTGCTTTTTGGGAGTGGGAGCCAATAGCTCAAAAGATGCTGGGCAAGGCAAGCAGAGTGCTGGGCTGGACTGCAACTATGGCCGTGCTTGGGACCTGGGCATGATAAGCGTGGGAAACTGGGGTAGGGCCAATAGGTAGCTAAGATGATCCTGTTGAACTTTTTTTCATGGAGGTATGGTTGCGTCTTGGACTGGGGGCAATTTGGTGGCGTGGCGTATGATTGGGTGTTGGTTTTCTACTTCTCTTCCTTGGAACGGGTTGCAACGCATCTTCACGTTTGAATTTGGTAGACCCGAGAAGAGAAGATCCTATTCGGAGAATATATAAATAATCAGAAATCTGTAGTACCTTTTTAAATGAAACTTCTAATCTTTTTTTTTTTAATAATAAAAAATTACTTATGATCGCTTCCCACTACCATTTAAATTATGCCAAGGCAAAGGATTCGTGGTTTTGGAATAACTAAACAAGAAAGTTTTCATGCTCGGTCAGCCTGGGACAATATTAGCACGCCATATTGATCCGATACTCCAAAATAGAAAGTTTTACTGATTAAATGAAGATTGTGATTTTTTATGTTTGTGTTTGTTTTTAAATATTAACTATATGTTTATTCAAGATATTGGGTGGAACATTTAACTTGAATGAAATAATTGCATTTTCTTATACATATTGTTATCACTTTTTTTTAGCTTTATGCAAAATAATTATATGCTTATTGTGGGAATAAATGTAACTCCGGATTCTCTAAAAATGTCAAGGTAGAGTAGTTACTCATGACCATGCAAAAAAATTTTTGATTTCACGCTGCCTTTGTTATCACTCCAAGAACCTTTGTCACTCTCATAGAGCAATTCTTTAGCATTTATTATTTAATGGCTTCGAGTTTGCCCCTTTTATTTGGTTTGGTCTATTTGTTGTTGTTATCAGCAGATTGTGTTGAATTATAGTATTTGTGTTTCTTATCCACTCCTGGTGATTTGTTGTTGTCATTTACAGATAGTGTTGAATCATGGTATGTGTTTCCAATCCACTACTCGCGTGTATTTCTTACTTTTGCTTTTCTCTCATCTATGCTTATTAGTTTGTTAGCTTTATCCTGATTGTACTGTATTAGCATACAACTAATTCCATCTCAAAAACATTAATTAGGAGAAGTGGTTTGTTCAATTTATATATAAAAACAAGTGTTGAATTTATTCTAACAAATTTGAAAATATTTTCTTGAGCTCTTAACATTTTAAAACTAACAAATCTACAAGGAAAAAAAATTGGTAAACTACTTTTTTTTATATATCTTTTTGAACGTTAGTTTGAATTCATTTTTATTTTCAGAATTTTTTTTTTTTAATTTGCTCACAAAATTTGTACATTACTAAGTTACTATTTACAGATAAATATTATTTTTTTTTAAAAAAAAAATTACCTTCACCATATATTTTGTGCGCGCCCTCAAGATAAACACTTGTCCTCAACAGGTATAATCTTATATATTTAATCCACCCAACAAATCAATGCATTTATTCACCAATACAACGATTTTATTTATTTACAAAACGTTTTAACAAATTACTCCCTCCATTCTTTTTTATATGTCGTAAACCATGGTATTTTTTATTTGGCATTTTTAAACATCAAGAAGCATTTATTATTATTTTTTTTTAAAATTATCCTAACACTCTATTCAATTCTATTCTTGAAATTTAATATGAGAGAAAAATTGTGAAGATATAAATCAGGGGTGATTTTGGAAAGATAATTATTTTTTTATTAAATTATGTGAGATTTTGGTTTTTAATCTGGCTCTAACATACTGTTTTCATTATCATTTTAAAATTTTGTGAGAAGTTTTGAAACAATGTCATATATAAAATAATATATTTAAACAATTCATACCATAAAACCTATTTTATACTTTGGATTTCAAATGTCTGTATAATTAATATTATAAATAATATAAATAAAATTTTAAATGTCATTGAAAAAAATTAAATTATTCTCTGAAACGCTTTCAAAGTAGATTATACATCTACTTTAATAATACTAGGCATTTTCTCCAACTTCGCATTGGAGATTTAAAAATTTTGTAAAGAGTTTTGAGGTAATATCATATATAAAATAATATAATTAAATAACTCTTACTACGGAAACTATTTTTTACACAGGATTTCAAAAGTCTTATAGACAATTATTACATAAATAATTTGGTGTAATTAATATTTTTTAATTATTAATATTATAAGTAATATTAAATATTATTAAAATAAAATTAAAATTGTCCATTGAAACGCTACTATGTATAGATTATTATTATTATTATTATTATTATTAGGGAAAATTACTGTTTACCCCTCGATAATTTCAAAACTTCCCAAACAGCCCCTGTGAGTTTTGCATACCTCAGACAACCCTTCCTTTATTGTTTCACTTCCTTTTTACCCCCTGCATTATGAAATTCCATCATTGCTCTTAAACCTTTTTGCATATTTTTTTCATTCTTTTTGCATTCCTTTTTGCATGTACTCATTTTTTTAAACAGAGAGCTCATTTTTTTAAACAGAGAGTTCATTTCTTAAACAGAGAATTCATTTCTTAAACAGAAACCTCATTTCTTAAACAAAAAACTCATTTCTTAAACAGAAACCTCATTTCTTAAACAAAAAACTCATTTCTTAAACAGAAAACTCATTTCTTAAACAGAAACCTCATTTTTTTAAACATAAAACTCATTTTTTAAACAAAAACATTAATATTTAAACAGAAAAATAAATATTTACGTGATAAATTAATCCTGGATATAAAAACCAATTAATCTTGGCCACTCGTACATATTTAAATAGAAACAACGATATTTAAGCAGTTTTTTAAACGTAAACGCAATATATTAAACAGAAACATCGATAGTTAAACAAAGACAAACAAGCATATAAACAGAGAACTCATTTCTTAAACAGAGAGCTTATTTTTTTAAACAGAGACCCTCATCGAGTAGGGACATTGAGTATCTCATCGTCAGCGATCTCGCCGAACGCTGAGTGCCGAGCTCCGGATCCGGGCGAGCGATATCGGGCTGCCCGCTCGCGTGGGGTCTTAAAGGAGAAATCTTTATCGGCGTTGGCGATCCGGTCTGGCGACGTTCCTCGGCGGTCGGAGTGGTGAGGTCTTCGCTGGCGACGTCGGATAAGACGAGTCGAACTCGAACGGAACCATTCTCGATCGCGGAGACCGCAACATGGATAGCAATAGGGTTAGGGTTAGGGATCATTCCGGGGTTTCGATCCATGGGCGCCTAAGTCGCTGACGAGAACGGAGGGAGGAAGCGTCGCCGATGAGGGGTTCGATCTCGCCCGCCTTCGCTTCGCCTTCATCGCCTTCCCCGTCGTCGACCTCATCTCTTTTCATCTTCTTCGCTCGCCGACCTCGGGGAAGACCGCGATGCTCCTCGTCGTCGAGCGAAGGCATCGAAAGGTTGCACTCGTACATATTTAAATAGAAACAACGATATTTAAGCACTTTTTTTAAACGTAAACGCAATATATTAAACGTAAAACATTGATAGTTAAACAAAGACAAACAAGCATATAAACAGAGAACTCATTTCTTCAACAGAGAACTCATTTCTTAAACAGAGAGCTTATTTTTTAAACAAAGACCTCATCGAGTAGGGACATTGAGTATCTCATCGTCGCTGATCTCGCGCGAACGCTGAGTGCCGAGCTCCGGATCCGGGCGAGCAATCTCGAGCGTGGCCCTCGCCTGTGGGGTCTTAAAGGAGAAATCTTTATCGGCGCTGGCGATCCGGGTTAGCGACGTTCCTCGGCGGTCGGAGTGGTGAGGTCTTCGGTGCTGACGCTCGGATAAGACGAGCTGAACTTGAACGGAACTATTCTCGATCGCGGAGACCGCAACCTGGATAGCAATAGGGTTAGGGTTAGGGATCATTCCGGGGTTTGGATCCATGGGCGCCTAAGTCGCGTGACGAACGGAGGGAGGAAGCGGCGCCGATGAGGGGTTCGATCTCGCCCGCCTTCGCCTTCGCTTTTCATCGCCTTCCCCGTCGTCGACCTCATCTCTTTCATCTTCTTCGCCGTCGACCCTCGGAGAAGACCGCGATGCTCCTCGTCGTCGAGCGAAGGCATCGAAAGGTTGCACCTTTTTCTCTCGAACTTGAAATCCCATTTTTTTCATGCAACGTGATCGTGATCGTGAGCCGCATGCTTTGTCTCACTCGGCCCAAATCTAATCGCAATAAAAGAGATTTTGGGAGTGATAAATACACCACAAAAACTCATTTCTTAAACAGAGACCTCATTTTTTTAAACAAAAACCTCATTTCTTAAACGAAAAACTCATTTCTTAAACAGAGACCCTCATTTTTTTAAACGAAACCTCATTTCTTATACTGAAAAACTCATTTATTAAACGAAAAACTCATTTTTTTAAACCAAAAAACTCATTTTTTTAAATAGAAAACTCATTTTTTTAAATAGAAACTCATTTTTTTAAACGTAACCTCATACCTCATATTTTTAAATAGAAAGCTTCATTTTTTTAAATAGAAACTCATCAGACCTCAAGGGCATTATAGTCAAACTCGCACACTTGCCACAACTTCCCACGCAGGGACAATTTCGTCCAAAAAAATTCCAAATTAATTCTATCAATCACTATTGATGTTTGGGGGTTTAAAAAAATCATCAATTCAAAAGGAAGTGGCTTTTTGAGGAGTCAGAAAACTAAGTGTTTTTAGCGATATCAGAAACTTACAGGTGTTTTTTTGGCAATTTCCACTTATTATTATTATTTTAAAACTCCGAATAAGTAAAACGACTTAATAAACCACCAGTTAGTTCCGGCAAGGCAAGGCAAGGCAAGGCGTCCCCCCTCCTTACGATGATGGAGACGAGGGTCCGTTGGCCAAGGTTTCTAACACCTCCCAATTTAATCCAACTGATCCGCCAGCAAAAGAATCCCCTCACTGCTCTCCAGCTCTTTCGCACCGCTCCCCTCCGCTACCCCGCCTACCGCCACACTGTCCCCGTCTACTCCGCCCTTCTTTCCTCCCTCTCCTCCTCCCCTCGCTTCCTCCCTCTCCTCCCCTCCCTCCTCCGCCACATGCTCCTCCACTCCTCCCCTTCTTCCTCCCTTGACCCCGTCTTTTCCCGCGCTATCTCTTCCCTTTCCGCCTCCGATCCCCACTGTGCCCTCTCCCTCTTCCGCCTTCTCCCATTCTCCAACTGCGTCTCCTGGCCCCTTTCCTTCGTCTCCCTCCTCCGATCCCTCCTTCTTTCCCCTGACTTCCTCCCCCTTGCCCGCCAACTGCTCGACGAATTCTCCCATAGAACCGAATCGCGGATAGGCGTCGACTGCCTCAACCTGCTAATCAAGACACTGTGCGACCTCGGACGTGTTGATCTCGCAGTTGACGTCTTCCGAGAATTTCACGAGCAGTGCTGGTATCCCGATCGGGATACCTACCGGTTTCTCATGAAAGGACTGTGCGACGCCGGGCGGCTTGACGACGCTATACACTTGCTGTACTCCATGCTGTGGAGGATCTCGCAGAAGGGATGCGACGCGGATGTTGTTGTTTATCGAATGGTTCTTGTGGCGCTCTGCAACGAAGGAAGGATTAAGGATGCGGAGGAGGTGTTGGGGAAGGTTTTGCTCAAAGGATTGAGGTCGCCTAGGCGGCGGCGGGCGTTTCAGAAGCCGGAGCTCGGCGGGCGGAGTTTGGAGGAGATGAAGAGGTTGATCGATGACGCGTTGGTCATGGGTGGCGTCCGGAGTCTGGCTAGCTACAAGGCCATGATTGTTGATCTATATATTGAAGGGAAGATCAAGCACGCCGATAAGATGTTTGATGAAATGGTTGAGAGAGGGTTTAAGCCAGTGGTATCAATGTACGAGGCCAAAATTGCGGCTTTGTGCGAGGCCGGGAGAGCAACCGATGCGGAAATGGTTTTGGAGGAGATGGTGGAGAAGGGTGGGTGTGCGCCAAGGACGCGAAGCTATGAGTTGGTGATGGAGGGGCTCTGCGGCGAAGGTGAATCCATGAGAGCGACCGCGCGGCTGGAGAAGATGGGCAGGCATGTGGGCAGCGTCGCGCGCAAGGAGACGTACGAGGTTTTGGTGAATGGGTTGTGTCGCGAGGGGCGGTACGTGGAGGCGGCGCGGGCGCTGGAGAGGATGGTGAGAATGAGGCATCGGGCAGAGGTCACTGTTCTGGAGACTGTGATCCGAGGGCTGTGTTCCAATGGGAGGGTGTATGAAGCTGTGGTTTGGTTGGAGGAGATGGTGAGCCTGGGGAATGCACCGGAGGTTGATGTTTGGCGTTCGTTGGTGTGCTTGGTTTGTGTTAATCCTCCGCCTAAGTGTGTGTTTGGTGGTTTGGTTGGTGCTTAGTGGGGAGACTGCCGAAGCATTTTAAATTTATTATTTATATTAATATTATTTTTTAAGTTGATAAATAGTCTTCCTAATTAACTAGTGAAGGAAAATTGATTTTTATTTCTAAAAATTTATAAAACTAACAATCGTTTGGTTTTATTGGCATCATGCTTTTCATAGAGTGTTGATTTTTTTTAGAATAAAATCAACGAAAATCAAACCTTTTATAAAGTATTTGTATTTCGCAAATGTAATAAATTTGAACCTCAATTGGTAGTTGATTTTGAGTAAGGTGTAGGGCTGTAAACGAGCCGAGCCGAGTATCACCAGGCTCGAGCTCGGCTCGAGTATAGTATTCGAAGGCTCGAACTTGGCTCGAGCTCGTTTAAGCTATTTTTTTTTTGTGCTCGAGCTCGGCTCGTTTAAACTCGATTTGCTTGTATACATAAATATTTTTGTAATTTTATATAATTTATATAATTATGTATTTTTGTAATTTATATATAAATAATTTAATATTTTATATATAAAAGCTTGTTTAGGCTCGCAAGGCTCACGAGCTGAGTGTTTTTGGGCTCGAGCTCGGCTCGTCAACATAAACGAGCAGCTCAAGTTCAGCTCGGCTCGTGAAAAATCAAATCGAATTCGAGCATTGACCGAGCCGATCTCGAGTAGCTCACGAATAGCTTGACTCATTTACACCCCTAATAAGGTGAGAGCATATGTGTCATAAAAGTTACATCACAGTTGGTATGTATGTCTACTCTTAACAAGCGGTTTGTGCTCATTTATGATATATATATATATATATAATTTATAGAACTAAAAGGTTCTTTTTTAAAAAAAAATAAAACTATCATATTCCATAAGAGCTAAGGTACAATGATTTGTCTATGTTCCAAAAATAAAAATAATTTGTTGTTGGATGGGATAAAATATCTTTTGAGGTTGGTCGCTTGGTGCCACCAAAACCAACATATGCCTGCTAGATTGAGAGACTTGGGTAGATAGGAAAGACATGGAAAAGAGGGAAACTAGGATTGAATATTTTAATTTTTGTTCTGGTGCATTTTTAGTTTAGCAATTTTAGAAACAATAGGAGTGGGATTAATGAGTTTTATCTTATAGTTGATTAAAATCAGGGTAGTTAATCAAGTTTTTTAAAATATATATTAAAATAAAATAAAATAAAAAATCCTTTTGTCACGGGGTATGTTATCTATTCAATGAACCATCAATCTAGAACTAACCAGAATTAACTAGTGGCCCAGAATAACTCAATTTTCACATTTCCTTATATTCATTCATCAAATAAAATGGAAAGACTGAATAAAAGGGGGACCCAGTTGTCCAACTTTTTAATCAATAGTTTATTGTGATTTCTTAACATATTATGCAAAGATTCTTTTATTATTCGAGCTTAGTGAATTATAAACATATGATTTATAGAGCACCATGCTTAGTTTGTTTGAGGTCTTGGACTATAAATAAATTTGCAATTTAAATAAAACATTAATGGATAATATTCCAATCTTAACATAAATACAAATTTCGAGAACGTGGACAGACCAACTTTTAGCGAGAGGAGATCAAAAAGTCAATGCAATCTCAAAACCACAAAATTTTAAATACAATGCTTTCCCAATTTTAAAACATGAAATACCATATCTTAAAAACCAAGACCCCAGTTGAAAAATAAAAAAACAGGACTATAAATTTTTTTTTTTTAAAAAAATGTTGGTAAAAATTTCTAATTTTTTAGTGTTCTATAAGTTTCATTTCTTTGTTATTTATTTATTTTAAATCATTGTCATATTCCCAGTTTATTTATTCAAGAAGATACAAAAACTTTTCCCTTAACTGGAAAGTCTTTGGGGGGAGGATGGATGGATTAATTAACGCATGTATTTTTGTCACCAAATTTATCTTTGTGTGTTTTTTCTCCAAGCCTCCTCCTGCTTTTCAAAACGTGGCTGCCCTTGCACGACCTGCATCATAAAGCCAACTTACACAGTTGGAAAAAGGGCACGCATGAACTCGGTCCCAACCGGGACTCTCTCTCTCTCTTTCTCGCCGTTGTTTGTCCCTTCTCATTGGTTCTACTTCCTTCTCGACCTCCGGCGCTCGCGATCTGGGGCTTGGAATCGCTCTCAATCTCTCGTTGCTGGGGCTATTGGATCGAATTTGGTTGGGTTTTCAAATTGGAATTGGGGGAAGTCAGGAATTCAATTTTGTTGATTGTTGGGTTGTGATCGAGGATGGTGATGTCTAATTCTCCGGGGGCTTGCTCGTTGCCTTGTTCTCCTGAGGAGGAGAAGGAGATCGTCAAGGAGTTGATTAGGGTCTCAGAGGCCAATTTGAAGGAAGGGGATGTGTTTTGCCTTATTTCCAGCAGGTGAGATTTTCTCCACTTTTGGGCTTTGGCTGTTTTATATGAATTGTGGTATGAGCTGCATTGGCGTTTTTGTTTGATCATTTAGAGAGATTTGTTGTGGTTGATTTGGTAATCTCTTGAAATTGTTGCTGTGTTGTTTTGCTATATCAGTGTATTCCTAGTTTGAGGAAATAATAGATCTTTTATTTATTTTTTTTAATTTTTTTTTGATTGCTTACCGTTTTCTAGTTTTCTGCAGTTTGCTGATTGAATTTGCATGGTGCCTTCTGTGAGATATAGCTGTTGATATGGTTAAAATTTTGGATGGTAGAGCATCTATTCATTGGAAGTCCTAGATCTCTTCGTGAGCTTTTCAAGATTTCTAGGCTTTATAGGCTGTTTTTAGTCTTCATATAGCTTACAGAATTTTGAAATCAACAACTATTGCAAAGCGGAAACAGGGTTTATGTGTAGTCCATGGGATTGTTGTGGAAGTTGAGACAGTTGTGTTCGCCCTTTCTCGACATTGCCACATGTTGCTCCGTTCCCTATTGGGTGTTAAATTACCACCACTTTCTTGTATTCTCTGACCTTGTTAGCCATTTAAGGTTGTTAAACTCTAGTTTCTCCCAAACTTGATCTTGAATTCCTTAAATCCCTGAGGCATTGAGCTATTTGCTTTAAATTTTTAGGGGCACGGGCTTATTAACTAGCATTATTGCTCCTTTGGTTCTCAACTTGTGGCGTTACGCAAAAATCATCAATATGATGTCACACAAGAATTCAATGTTAATATGCAGAATGATGGAAAAATTAAGCAAGAGTTTTGACGAATGAGTGAAGTTGGTTGGATGAAGTGGAAACAGTTTTTAAAGTTCTATGTGATTTTAAGGACCTTTTGAGATTGACATAGAATTCTTTTGTACTGCTATTATATTTGCCGTGGGTTTGGTTATGCATATTGGTTTATAGAAGAATATAATACACATAAAATGATTTTACATATGGGAGTGCTTAAAATAGATTATTCATTGACACCTCTTGTATCTATCCCTTAAGACTTTCTGTGCTCTTATCGCTTTCTTTGCAAATTTTTATAGGATTTTGGTAGGGAGAAAAAAATAATACCTATTTGTCTAGGTTATGTGTTGTGTTTTTTGGTTAAGCTGTACCTGTTGTGTTTCTGAAACAATTCAGTGTTCTTACGTAAATAAGCTAATTTAGAATGGTCTTCTTCATGCCCTTGACTTGATAGTGCTCTTAACGCAGATGGTGGAGGGAATGGAAGGAGTATGTGGGATTTGATGAGAATGTGGAACATTCAAATTTCGCCAAGAAACAAAAAGACGTTCTGCATGCTCCTGTCAGACCTGGGGAGATAGATAATTCAGAGCTTATTTTGAATGAAATGAACAAGGAAGGTGATTTCTTAGATCTTCGTGGGAATCTACAAGAAGGGGAAGACTATGATCTGGTACCACTAGAAGTTTGGAAGAAGCTTGTCGAATGGTAGGAATAGCTATACTGCACCCTTCTCTCTCTCTCTTGTGTATTTATAATCATCTGCACGTGCACAAATGTCATTCTGGCCAATTTGTTCATTGCAGGTACAATGGAGGGCCTGAAATACCTAGAAAGATTCTGTCTGAAGGTTATTATAGCAAGAACTTTTCCATTGAAGTTTATCCTCTATGCCTTTGTCTAGTTGATGCAAGAGACAATTCTGAAAGAACTATCAGGATTAGTCGGAAGGTACCTTCTCCAATACTTTCCAATCTTCTTTGCATGGCTGGCATATACCTTTTTTTTTACAAACCATGGTACTGGAGCATATGAAAATAGTCAAAATATATATGTGCATGGGTGCATATGATCTGGTTTGGTCCGTTTTTGGTTTCCTAGCGCAATGTTTATTTTTTACCAAGACATGCTTAACTGGCAATTATAGTGCAAATGATTCAGTCCCAGTTTAGATGGACATTCCCCCTGGATATTTGGTTTCATCCTCAGAAAAATTATTGCCCATTCGTTTGTATCACATGACAAGTAAATTGTTTACCCTACATAGCAAGAGTGCCATATTGCCTGTTATTGTGTCTTTCATTCTGTTTTACGCCTTATTGTCTATTTTCCGTGAGTGATAATTTTATATACTTGACCATTTTAGTTCAATGGTATTATGCTTCGGAGTGTTATGAGATCTTTTGTTTCTGATTCTTGTTTGTATATATATATTGCTTCTGAAGACGCTGTTTGAAACTAAGCATTAGCCTGTGGCAGTCCCTTGACTTATGATTGTAGTTCAGTTTATGAGGATAAAATATTTACATTTGATGTGCTGCCTAATCTTCCTAGCGAATGTTATACTATTTTTAAGAGAATCACTTCCATGTATGACAGAATCTCCTAAGAAAGCACAAAATAAATATATAATAAATAATAAATAAAGAAATAAAAATTGAAGCTTGTTAATCTCCACTAAAATTCTATCTTTATGCTACAGTTCCATTCTTCTGCCAACTCTACTGAAATTATCCAAAGACACCGATTTTTATCACTTAAAAGTTTTCATTTTTTTACTTTAAAATTTAAATCACCATCACTTGTCAGTGTAGAATGATATGCTGAGTTATACTGTCTTACATTGCAGGCATCAGTCGGTGACCTGTACAAAGTGGTTTGCGCAATGCTTGAACTAGACGAGACAAAGGCATGCCTTCTGAGCATCAAACCTCGGGATTTTTTTAATCAACCTTCCAACTGATTTTTTGCTCCTTTGTTTCCATATTCAGGTTCTAATTTGGGATTATTTTAAGAGAAATAAAAGCTCTATGCTGACTAAAATGGATCAGTCTCTGGAAGAAGCCACACTGCATATGGACCAGGAGGTGATAGAGTATACCTTAGCCTTTTTTATTAATTAATTTATTTATAATTTACAGTTTCTGCAAGGATTTGTTTTAATCTGATTTCTGTCCACGATCCTCTTATCCTTTTTATAGAGAAACAAGAAGAAGCCTGTATGACTCTGTTGGCATAAGTTACTTGATACAATTAAATCTAACTTGAAATGACTTGTTTGACAATGGGTGGAGATCAAGCAGCTTGCATAAGCTTATTTATCTAAGATAGACTCTGCATTTCATTTGCATTGTTTAGACTGATACTAAGACGTTAAATCAAATAAGGAAAGATATTGAATATCTAGAAGTCAACCTTTGCATTGTTGCTTTTTAATATTTATGTTGTGTTAACTATGTTCTTTTTATACATACAGTATATGTAAAGAGCTATGTTAAGTTGAAGATTAGGCAAACACTGTTTGTTGAGCCTGCTTTTCTGGTTGAGCGATCAAATCTAGTTAAATACCAAGCCCAACCAAATTATCCATCAGTGCCTTGTTATGTTGGCAGCCTTTGGTCTATTTAGTCTATTTATAAGTGTATAGTTCTTTCTCATGTTCTCTTCATATATCGTGCTCTATAACTGTGTTTATTATTTATGTATTCTTCTTAAATTATGGGGTATTTCAATTTATAGAAGATATCTTTCATCTTATAACTTAAAGAAGATGTTTACTGATGCAAATGGAAAACCATAGGTGTGATCCCTTGAGATTTAGGTGAATGTAAACTGCTTCAACTGTCTTTTTTTCTTTATCTCATAATTTTGGCTGGTACTTGAAACTTGAAAGAATGTTTCTGATCACAGCATCATACATTTGGTTTGGATCCAATTGGATTTTTTCCATCCATACTTTTAATATTCTATTTTGCTCTTGTGCAGATTCTTTTGGAAGTACAAGTTGATGGGCTGTGGCCCTCTGATTTTGGAATGGATTCAACAGGTAATGAATTGGCTTTAGTTCCAATAGAACCATCAAGATCTTCCATGTCGATTGCTGGTGGCCCTACTCTCTCAAATGGACATTCTTCTCGGTTTGGTTCTTATCTCTCACCGGGGAATAGCTTTAGTTCGTCACAGAGGGATTCAGAGGATGTTGATGATATCTTAAGCAATGGGACAAAAGTAGATGGTAGAGGACTTACTGGGTTGCATAACCTGGGCAACACTTGTTTCATGAATAGTGCTATTCAATGTTTGGTGCATACTCCCCCTCTGGTTGAGTACTTCCTGCAGGACTATAGTGAAGAAATAAACAAGAAAAATCCTCTCGGAATGCAAGTAAGTGTACCTTTTATGCGTGTCTATATGCCCCTGGTTTTTGATTGTTTTTTCTTCATTCTTCAATAATTTTATGTCTCTTGTTTTTGTAGGGTGAGCTTGCAATTGCATTTGGTGATTTATTAAGGACGCTATGGTCATCTGGAAGGACGTCAGTTGCACCACGCGCATTTAAAGGAAAACTTGCTCGATTCGCTCCTCAGTTTAGTGGTTATAACCAACATGATTCACAGGTTAGTACTTCCATGACTGTTAGTCACAACCTTTTTTTTGTGTGTGTGTGTGTCTCAAGTTTGTTTGAATTTGTTTATTGAATTCCGCTTGCTTCTCATTATGTTCTTTATGCTGTTGTTCCATTCAGAGTGGGCAATCTCATAATTATTCGTTTTGTATATAATATCAAAGCTTACATCTAGTGCTTATATCAAGAGCAGCTTGGCAAGAAATATTTTTCTGTTATGCCAACTTCCATCATGTTGTGATAGTTGTGTATGCCAACCTCGCCACTACTTAGCATAAATGTTTAGGCATTTGTTCTTGATTTAAGCAAAGTTATTTTTATTTTATTTTTTATATTTCGATTTTTTTTTTTGGTGTTAATTTGGTATGATAGCTATGAGTGCGAACTTTTGAGTGTATTTTTATTACATCGGTGATTGGTTTGTTCTCCACTCACCATCAACTTTTGTTGCTTAGGAACTTCTTGCATTTTTATTGGATGGTTTACATGAAGATTTAAATCGTGTGAAAAACAAGCCATATATTGAAGCAAAGGATGCAAATGGTCGTCCTGATGAGGAGTTTGCTGATGAATGTTGGGAATATCATAAGGCTCGCAATGATTCTTTGATTGTTGATATCTGCCAAGTAAGTACTTACTTTTTCTGATATTTTAAGACAATGCCTTTTCTTTTTCTCTCTGCAATTTCATATGCATTCTTGTTTCTTTACTTTTATTTTCTATATTTGGTTAAGGCTATAGCCTGTAGGCAGCTTGTTCTTTCGTATTTCCCAAATTTTATCGCATCTACCTACCATAATCAATTTCAGAATCATATTTAATTAATCAACTTTCTTTGCCATTATTTGCTTGTTAATTCATGGTAAAGCTTGTAAATATCTTTTTTGGGATAAAAGGGTGGTTTAGTTTGAGAATTACTCACTTTCAATCCAAACACCCAGACTTATCTCAACAACTAATTTTATAAGATTTAAATATTTAAATAATTGTATTTATTATTAATTTTTTAAAATTTAATATCAATAAATATCTATTATCAATAAAAAAGGGTAAAATCATAGTTTTGATTATTATTCATTGAGTTAAAGTGTGGGTGGGCCAGGTGGCTCATATGAAAATTTTCTCTTCAAACCAATTTTCTAAAAAGATGTCCTAAAACACATACCTTTACTTACCAATCAAGCACAACCAAAGTTCTTGATTTTATGTAGTGAAGTTACAATGTTTTCCCTTGTTGACCTTATTTGATTGTATTGGGTCATTATCCTTGTGTAAACCCTTTGTGTCCTCAGAATATGGGGATTTTTAATTGTGCTATCTCTTAGATACAAATTAAACATATTTTCAGAGTTTGATTTAATCAAAAAGGTTAAGCTGAGTGGATGAGAGACCTAAACTTGTATGTTCAGCCCATATTTACCAATTTAATGATGTGCGACTATTAACTACTCTAATACACCCCTTAATACATGCTTGTATATTAACTTGCTAAGTTACAAACAAACCAATTAATCGATTTCTAGTATTATGTTACATACAAACCAAACATATTACCTAAGCGTATTTCAACCTAACAACTTAAGCTAATAGGATGGGCAACACATGTTTATATAGTCAGACCTCTATTTACTGACTTAACCAGAGTGCGGCTAGTTGTTACTCAAATACTATATAGTGTCACTTGAACTTTGGCTATCTATTGAAATTCTTGTAATGGAATTCCCATAAATTGTGTATTACACGAACAGTCAAAGTTTCCAATCAAGCAATAGCTCTACTAATGTGAATTAATCTGCATTCATGTGGTTTACAAAAAACATGCCTTGAGGTATGGAAAACCCAATGACTTTTCACACTCACCAAAATTATTCATTTTTATGACTGTTTGTGGATGTGTACCACCTTGACTATGACCAATGCTAAATGCTTTTGCCTCATCAACCTTCACAATATCATTGACGATGACTATGAGAGAATATAAGTGTGGCCGTAAGTTGCTGGTTCATTTACTTCAGCAGCTCCATCACTAGGTGCTCACCATGCTATTGATATATTTGATCAAGTCTTGTGATGACAACTTTATTGCTCTGTTGGTCAAGAGGAAGAGAAGGGTGATAGACTGATAGCATAATAATTGATGCAATTGCTTAGTTATAATTCATCTTCATATTTCTGTTCATAATAATCTAAACCTGCTCAAGCTTAAAGGAGGATTGCATTGTCAGCTTCACCTTCGGCATAAAAATTATGTATCAGTAAAAAAATAAAATGAACATGTAATTGGAAACTTCATTAATACGCCCATATTAATTTCCAATAGTCAAGTTCTGCATCATATGTCTTCTACACTGGTATCATCCATCATCCTCTATGCTTAGAGGAAGCTTTGGTCATCCATGCCACCTTTCCAACTCTTAGAATAAGAGCTCACTACAGAATCATATTTATACCACACAAGGCTTAATATGCATAAATAGTTCAGTAGATGATTGAATTTGAATACAAACTATTGCTAAAGAGATTGACTTTGATAAATGATCAGATACCCTTGTCCGCTAATGTCCTGTATCATAACATTTGCAAGCATCTTCAGAAAGACATTGCTCTTGCATTTGATATATCCTGGTTAATCAAGGTTGCAAGTATCTAAAAAATCGGTAAGGTGAAAAGCTCCGGCTTTAACCAAATATGTTTGCATAGCCTGAGTTATTACCTCTAACTGTACAAAGAGTAACTTCTTTATTCTTCCTAATGAAGCTCAAATGTGGACAAAGCTTGCTATGGTTATCCAGGAAGCCTTTTCCTCACTACATCATATGCCCATTATGCAATAAAATTCTTGCAGAACACCTTTTTTCTTGCTACACCAAATACACATAATGAACTTCATATCATGTAACTCATCTCCACATTGCTTTTTTTTTTATTATTATATTGTTGTCTGTCCAATTAGGCAAATGCAAGTTTTTGCATAGAGGAATAGTGTAAATTGTCTTTTGATATAATTAGTTGTGTTAATAGACATCCTGTTTGTTCAGGGTCAATACAAATCAACATTGGTATGCCCAGTTTGCAGAAAAGTTTCAGTTACTTTTGATCCTTTCATGTACTTGTCTCTGCCACTGCCTTCAGCTATTACAAGGAAAATGTCAGTAACTGTATTCTCTGGTGATGGAATTGCCCTTCCAATGCCTTACACAGTAACTGTTTCCAGAAATGGTTGCTTTAGGGATCTTATTCAAGCCTTGAGTATTGCATGTTGCTTGAAAAGTTATGAAGCTTTATTGGTCGTAGAGGTAAAATTTGTGTTTCATGTGATTCTTTTTTTAAAGAGTTTTACTGCTTTGAACAGCACATATGTACACATTTATCTTTTCTTCTGTGTTGCAGGTGCATGAGCATAAAATATACAGATTCATGGAGAATATGTTTGAGCCACTTTCTGGTATCAAAGATGAAGACTATCTCGTGGCATACAGGCTTCCCTCAAACTACAATAAATTAAGGAGAATCGAAATATTACACAGGAGTGTCGAAAGGTATACTCATTGACCCCCCTTTTTTTTTATGTTGGTATTGTCCTGCTTTGGTATTTGACTCTACCCTTTCCTTACTCTGGTTAGGGTGTTTAGCAATTGAATTATTGGGTTGGGCTGCTTGTAAAGGGCATCTTTATGCTTCAAGTGAATGCTATTTTTTTGTTGACTATATTTCGTTGTTTATATGTATCTAGCATGTTAATCTAAGAATGTACTTCTGCATGCATTCAGGTTTTCACATAGCAAATATATTGATGTTGCATTTGATTTCTTTTTTCTTTTTTGATTTATACCCAATATCCACCACGGAAATGTTATCCATAAATTTGAATTAAAAAAAAATGGTAACAGCACAACACTTTTGGGAAAATTTCTGTTGTTTTCTAAACTTTCCATTATTTCTTTTTGTTTTGTTTGTGATTCGATTGTGTAGTGCATTTATTCTTGGAAGAATCATATTTCTATGGTGATTTCCATTGTTCAAATGTGTCATCTTATGTGTAGTTTTTATGAAACTGCTTTTACAGGATTAAAGAAGGTTTTTCTACTGTTTATTTATTCCTAGCACTTGATGGCGTTTTTAAGTGAAAGCCTATCAATTGGTAACTTCTGGTACAGTTTGTTGCCATGGTGCATAGAATAGGCTTTTGATATCATGAGAAAAAAAATATGCTAGTGTATATATTTGTTGTTGATTGTTCTTCTAACTAAATGATTGCTATAAAAGATGTCTATTTTGGAGTTTCATTGTTTGTTTTTGGCTCAGATGTGCACCTGAATTGCAATACAGTTTTTCACGGAAGCTTCTAGGAACACCACTTATCACGTGTTTAGGAGAAGGTGCTGATTCAGGGGCAGATATACATGCTGCAGTGAGAACTGTGCTTACACCTCTCCTGCGAGCAAAAGAACTTCCTTCTCATCGAGCCAAAATCATCAATGAAAATGGCTGTGGACCTAGCTTGGACGCAATCGCGCTTACAGATAATCACACACTTCCGAATGGAAAGGATTTGTCAGCACACAGCATGGAAATTGAGACAACAGCTAACGGGTCCCCATCCCTCCAACTTGTCATGACTGATGAAAGAGGTATCAGTGGAATCACGGTCAATGATGATATCACTTTTGTTGCTCCGGTATCTTCCATAAAGCTATTTTTAAACTGGTCACAAAGAGAACATGAGATTTATGATGCCAGTTACCTTGAGAATCTTCCAGGAGTTCACCATAGTGGAAATAAGAAAACTCGGCAAGAGCCTGTCTCTTTGTTTTCATGTCTGGATGCATTTTTGAAGGAGGAACCTCTTGGTCCTGAGGATATGTGGTTGGTTTCTTCCTGATATTTTTAATTTACTCTAGAAATAATTTCCGTCGTTCTCACTGCTCGTAATTATCTTCTGTTATGCACCTATATAATGGGCAGGTATTGCCCTGCCTGCAAGGAGCACAGACAAGCAACGAAGAAGTTGGATCTCTGGAGGTTACCTGAGATTTTAGTTGTACACTTGAAGAGGTTTTCATATAACCGATTTATGAAGAATAAACTCGAAACATTTGTGAACTTTCCTGTGCACAATCTTGACTTAACCAAGTATGTGAAGAAACCCGGTTCCGCAGAATCCCATCTATATGAGCTTTATGCGATAAGCAACCATTATGGTGGATTGGGTGGTGGTCATTACTCTGCCTATGCAAAGGTATTTAATTTCTCATTTCTTTGATTGAAACAAGGAACAACTTCTTCGCGAAGCCTTACCTGATTCTTATGTTTTTTTTTTTTTTAAATTCAAAAAAAGTATAATATGACGCCCAAGCATGCACACACAGCGCAATGATTTTCTGTTATTTTTTGTTATATTCCAGTTGATAGATGAGGACAGGTGGTACCACTTTGACGATAGTCATGTTTCCCCAGTGGGTGAGGATTCAATCAGAACCTCTGCAGCTTATGTTTTGTTCTATCAAAGAGTAAAGTAGAATCAAGAATGGCAGCATCGGAATCATCGGCAGGTTTAATTCAAATTGAAGAATAGAACACAGTGAAGTGCAATGGGCGCAGCAGCTTGATGTGTTACTGTCTATGTTTTGTCCGATCCATTCATTGTGTTATTGTCACTACCCCCCTCTTCAATCAACTGAATATAAAGTATATACAAGTAATAGCAGGAAGAGAGAAACATTTTTATCATCCTACATAGAGGCAGATGATTTTGTTCATCTATTGCCCATACCAAAAGTTTTGGACATGGTACTAACAGTTGCCAAGGGTTCATCTTTGCAACTGGCTAAAATACATTATCCGCAGAGCAGGATTTGAAGGTTATCCTTATTTGTTTGTATGTTTTGGTGTGTGGTCAACAAGCATTCATATCAAAATTTGCTCATCCCCATTGATTAAGTTTAGAAATTCTAAATTTTCCTGTTAACTCCCTTGTCGGGGAGGGCTTCACTTTTTATCGATGGCCGGCAGGATGTACATCAATTGGTTGGCTTTATGGTTGGATTTTGTTTTTTAATCTTTACAAACAGGGTACTCCACGTGGGAGTGCACACAAATGAGGTGATTTCACTGGTTTTAAAATAGTACACTGCTTGCTCAGCGCTTGCTGAGATTATCACTGCCCACAAGCTTTACTGCAATCCTCTTTTGTGGTACATCCATAATGTTATGACTTTTCTCCTTGTTGTTACGTCTGATTCTCACCTACTACTTTCTGGTTTCATAATATACCCATATTTTAACTTGTTCTTTTTTTTTTTTTACCGAAAATGTCATTCAATTAAAATGGGGCCCAACAAGCAGAGAACCTTGTTTCAAAGATACAGTTTTATGAATCATTTCTATCATGCTTTTAAAGTTTAAAAAACTCGTGGATTGAACATTTTATAAGTTCACCTAAATGAGTTTGACCGGAGGAATGTAGGGGTGTAAATGAGCCAAGCTACTTGAAATCGGTTCGGTCAATACTCGAATTCGATTCGATTTTTCACGAGCCGAGCCGAGCTCGAGTCCAAACACACTCAGCTTTTGAGGCTTGTGAGCCTAAACGAGCTTATATATATATAATATTAAATTATTTATATTATACATATATTATCTTAATTTGAGCTTAAACGAACCGAGCTTGAATTATTTGAGTTTTTAGTGAACTGAGCTTGAGTACAAAAAAAATGACTTGAACGAGCTCGAGTCTTCTATTCGAGCCGAGCTCAAGGCTGGTGATACTTGGCTCGGCGAATGTCGAGGAAAAACACACATATTTATTGGAAATCATCCAAGCATCTTGACACGTGTACAGCTTGTCATGTTATCCGATCCCCTCCACGTGCCCTGCTTTTGCTATTCTGGATCTCACGTTCTCATTTCTCACAAAGGTATGATGCAACCAAAGCCATCACCAGATTATCAATAATAGTCTCATATAGGCAAGAATATTTCTATACCCATTCCACTCGGTCGAATCTCATCAGGCGCCAATTCGAATTGCCATTTAATATTTAATATAAATGAACATAAACGTCCAGAATTACAAAAATTACACCAAAATAAATTATCATTAAAGAAAAACCAATGACCTAGCTCACTAACACCACCAAACCCACCATCATCGCCATCCCCCGCAGCCACTCCCTCCCACGCTGCAAAAATTGATTATAATAATATAGTTAGTATAATAATTAAGACAAAGTAATTGAAATTAAACAGTTTAAAATGCACCGGTGGACAACTTACCGTTACGGCGGCGGCGGCGGAGATGCTGTAATAACCCGAGGACGACGATCCATCTCCCTCATCCGACGATCCTCCACCTCTGCCACCGCTGCTTCCGCCGCCACTAGTCGTCGGGCTCTCCGTCTCCGGCTTGATCCCGAGGTCGTACGCCGGCGTGCCATCGGGCTTGAAAAGCCCGTAATTCCTTTCGGACTTGGGCCCTGGCTTCAGATTCTCGTTGAATAAAGCGAAGACGTACACTCGGAGCACCTGCGAGGGCCTCGCCGGCGTTCCCTTCCCCTCCGCCACCATCTTCATCAGGTTCCCGTTGTACTTGGCCGCGTTTGCCGCCGTAGCTCCGACCTCATTCTCGTCCCCATCTGAGGGCCACCCAGTCTCTGAAACCCTAACTTCCAACCCTTTCCCTTTGCCCCCTGTCGCCGCTGAGATCGCGGCGTAGACGGCGTCCACTTGGGCGTCGAGCATGTTCTCGTACTTTAGGCCCGATCCGGGGTCGAGAACCCCGGGATTCGGCTCGAAGAGGGCGTAATTCAGCGTGACATTGTCCGGCTCCGCCTTGTAGGCGAAGTACGGGTACGCGTTGATGAAGAATGGGGATCCCGTTTCAGCGAGGAAGTCCAACAAGGGGCAAAGGTACGGGATGAGCTCCTGCCGGAAACGCCCGGCCGACGGCGGAAAGGAGTTCGCGAGAATGGCAAGCGAGTGAGGCGTCGTGACGGCGACGGAGCGGAGACCTAGAGAGTCTAGCGCCGAGCGGAGAGATCGCATAGCCGGAACAAGGGCGGCCATGACAGCGGTGTCATTACCAGTGAGAACCTCGTTTCCGACGGTCACGGCGGCGATCTTGGCAGCGGGGAGGTGGGGCTGAAGGTTGGCTTTGACCCATACGAGGGCAGCCGAAGGGTCCGCGAGCTTGACGACGCAGCGGTCCGGCAGGCCGACGATGAGCTCAAAGCCGGTGGTGGAGAGTGCGGAGAGGACGGCACTGTCTGTGTCGTAGAGCTTGACGCGACCGACATTGATGGAGGCGAGCAAGGGGCCGACGGAAGTCGGAGAAGGGAGGTTGTCAGCGACCAAGCCATAGTTTACACCCACTGGGGAAGAAGAAAGGGCGGAAGCCCGAGTAGCGCAATGGAGCAGCAGGCTTAGTAGAAGAAGAATAGGGACGGCCGCCATTGTTGGAGGTTTGGAGTTGTCTGTCATCTCTGAGCGGTGAGTAATGAGTATCTTATTATTTTTTTTTTTTTAAGTTTTCTAAACGTTACGGTGGAGTGATAGGGTTTGGTTTTGTCAGAAGGTGAGGTTGCAGCAAGATAGACAATGAGTGTGTGATTTGAAAACTAAAAAAGAAAGAGCAGCAGCTCCCATCCCATGTGGCTGCCATTGAAACAGCTACTCAGATTACCAGATTTTTAACTTTTAATCCTTCTTACCATTTCTGATTACTTTACTGTACTTGGGGTAATTTTATGCAGGTGGGCCTGCCGCACTCCAATAGATTGAATGCTTGAGATGTCAGCCACTTTCTTGCATGGACCACCTTCTCTCATCACTGGACATTTTACTTTCCTTGCCAGACAGGTAATTTAAGTTCATGTCTAAAATATTATTTCAAATTATTAATGAATACTGATAAATATTGAACATTATTGTTCTATATATAGAGTAGAGTTAGAGATTAAAGCATTTTGAGTATGGTGAAACGTCAGCGAGTTTAGAGATAGAAAAAGGACTTTGTCACTATGTGAGCTTGTGGGTGGAAGAATAATAGTACTACAAATGAGTCCAAAAGGCCAGCAAATTATACAAGAGTTTTGGTTGAATGTCTTTCATTTTCTTCTTTGATTTGATTTTTTGTATGGATTTAATTAACTCTTGTATACGTTAACTAAAGTATCTCTATTATTATGAGCTCTAGGTTTCTGCTTTTCAAAAACGATTATTCTTCGACCGTTTGGAATAAAAGTCTAATCTATTAAGTACAGAATAACTATTATAATAATAATCTCTTACTCGAATGTTATTCGGAACAAAGATAAATTGCAATTTAACACATCAATATTTCAACAAGGTTTTGCACAACATTGGTCGGCTTTCAACATCAGCATTGGTCCTAAGATTTGAAAAGCCCAACAAAATAGAATTGTGAGTTTCTAGTAACATGAGCAACCCATAATAACGGCAGCAGCTAATGTTCTCTATGAGGATTATTTGTGCAATGGTAGAAGAAATTTAAATTAAACTTGACAATATGAATTAACAATTTTTTTTTTAAAAAAAAGAGTGATTAAAGAGGGAAATAAAATACATGACATGAAGCTGGAACGGCCCAGACATTTTCAAACATTAGTTGTGTGTGTTTTTGTTTTTTTTAGAGAAGAGCGATTAGCACCTTGTTTCAAACATTAGTCTCTTTTGGGGTTCGAAATCATAAATTTTTAAAAACAATTGTAGTGCCACAATTTGAAAAATTTATAATTTATTAGTAAAAAATAAAAATAAATGGATTTAAATTGGTTTAAAATCTTGTATAGAGAGAGAACGTGAACCAAACGGAAAACCCTAAACCAGTGCGCGGGCGCTCTCTTCAAAACGAACGCCTATAAAACTAAGCAAGAACCCCTTCGCTCGATGCCGCCAAACCAGAAGCCCTTTCACTCTCGCGCACGTTTTCTCTTCTGGCCGCCATGGCTGTTGGAGTTATTGCCTGCACCTACGCTTCCCTTATTCTCCACCACGACGGCATCTCCATCACGGGTCCTCTCTCTCTCTCTCTCTCTCTTGGCCTGCATCTCCCCCTCTAGTGCTTATGTTTTATCAGCACGAGGATAAGATCTTGACGCCGGTGAAGTCTGTGAATGTGAACCTTGAGCCTTACTAAGCTGCTTGCGTTGCAAAAAGGGTCCATCGCTGATCTCATTGCCAATGTTGGATCTGGATTTGGTGTCATTGGTGAGAGGAGTTAATTTCTCTTTCTCACGTTTTCTCTGTAGCAAAAGAATTTATAACGTTTTGGTTTTGACCGTGTACTCTTTTTTCCACCAAGGTGCGGTGGTGCCAGGGTTTTGGTTGCTGCGTTGGCGGCCGTCAGGGCCTACCATCCCCTGAGGGTGTTACTGTTGTCGAGGAGAGGAAGGTCGGTTTCAATTCAATTTGAATTAAAGTATTTATTTTCCTTTAAAAATTTGGTTTGAGGATTTTAAGTATGGAGAGCTCACTCTGGCATGGGCTTTACTCTGTTTGATTGGACGGCTCTTGAGGGTTTTTAAAAAAAAGAGTGGAGTGGATAAACCACTGTTTTATTGAAAGAAAAGATAAGAGTACAAATAGTTAAGTCCTCTCACCAGAAGTGAAAGAATAGAATACAGCTAAAAAACAGGGAAGCAACAAGTAAATAAGAGTCTAAACAGGGCTTTTGAGGTTTTGTCTTCCAATCTTTAATATTAGGTTTTTATTTTTATGCTTGCTAGAGATGTCATCTCTTTAAGTTTTTATCCTGACATTGACATTTTTAAATCAAGGTATATTTTAACATATTAATTTTATTTAAGAACGAGTTTGTTTGATAAAAAAATAGATTTTATAGCTGGAGAACAAAGGCTTTATTTGTGGGAAAACATCGTGTGTGTGTGTGTGTGTGTGTGTGTGTGTGTGTGTCGTCCTCTTGCTTTTCTGTTTTCAAAATTATCCAACTTTAGAATGGATCTTATCTTTCAAAGGCCAAACCTTTTATTTGGAATTTATGCATTTTGTCTGGGATTAAACTTTAAGCGATTGGTAATTCTTTATGCGCACTTCATTGACTTCAATACAATGTGTCTCTCTTAATGGAACGTTCTTTTTATGTGTATGTATATTTGTACTATACTTCTGTCAACTTACTATTTTTGTTGGTGGTAATCCAGCTTAATATTTGGTGTTTATAGGAGAAGGGAATTGATATCTGGTAATTCACAATGGCAAGTACCTGGAGGGATTGTGCTTTATTAGGAATAATTATCTTAAACTTGTCTGGATTTTCCTGTGAATGAAATTTGATGGATTGGAATAAACTACCAATGCTTGAATAGTTTAGTTGACATATTTGGAGCCACTTCTCTTCCATACTAATACCTAGCTGGTCATTGACTTTTATCCTTGAAGCGTGTAGGCTATACTTTACATCTTACAGCTTAAAAGATTGTTCTGTCTCATTAAGGGCCTGGAGTGGTTACTATGAATATAATTCAAAGTTCAAATGATGGCCTTTGATACTGATTAACCAACCAGTATTTTTTTGATATTGGAGTTAATTTGTCTCTGCTATTTTACTAATTAGAGCTGCATCTGCATGTTCTATCTGGAGGTCAAATGATGATAGGAAGGGTTGGATGAAGGTGCATGACATCGATGATGATGTTGAGCATCATGAGTAATGATAGGATTAGAAGGTCATTCTAAGGAGAAAATTTTGTGTGTGGCAAATAAGCTGGAAAGCATTGGCTAAAGCACACCACATGCAGTCAAGGTGGTCAATCAGCATTCAGTTCAAAGATAAGTAAGCTGTATATGGTAGGAGATAATTATTTAGAAGAATTTTAAATAATGGGAGATAGTGGCAGAAGATGACTGAATGGAAATGGGCAAAAGGATGCAGGGGTGAATCTGTGAGTATGTTGTAATAGATCCATGGTTCATCAAATGGAATAATAGATTTTAATATATAATGATAAGGATTAATAATATTGGTAATCTTGTTTCTGACTTGGATCATAAGAAGTTGGTTTGAATTTGGAATCAGACCTAATTTGGATGCTTTTTACTAAACTAATTTATTCTCAATGTTCCATCCTTGAAGGGGAGAAATTGAGTTAATTTTGGTAATTCTATTTGGCTGTCTTTGGTTCGAGTCCTTTGGAGGAATTTAAAAGGAAAAAAAGAAGGGTAGGTAAACTGCTTTCATGTGTTTGGTAGTCTATTTCCACCTTAAGCCAAACAGAGCACTGTTTCTTTATTGCTTGTGAATCACATTTTTATGTGAAAACTTGGGCAAAGTTTGTTTTGAATGTTTGTTGTGTTCAAATTTTGGCCTGACCTTGTCACATTGGTTAAGCTTTATACAACTTTAATAATCTGCAAATTCTGTCAAAAGGTTGCACGCTTAGTAGCCATTTTACCACAGGATGATCATATGATACATTTTTGTGTGCCATCACCATTGCCCAATTTCTTACCTTTCAATTTGCTTGGTTTGACATGAGTTTGTTTAGTAGTTGTTTTCAGGTTACACATCTTTGAAAGAACATCAAAATTATTGACAGGCATAACGTCACATAGAAGCATAGCCCATCTCCATCGTTAACATAAGTTATGCATCATAGTTTACAAAATACCGCCTGTATTGGGAACATTCAAACCCAATTTTAAAATTCATGGGACCCTTCCAACCCAATTTTAAAATACACTGCACGCCTACTTTCTCGTATTTGTGGGGTCCTATTATTTTAGTACTTAACAAACATTGAGGCCAATGACTTTCCAGGAAATGCCACTGTGACGTGATCTACATGCATTGAACAAATAATTGAAAGAAAAAAAAAAAAAATAATAATAGTAATCAAACATGGTGGGTGCAGTGGATGTTCCAATATGAAAGCGTTGGTGTAACTAATGAGAGACTAATAAGGGAAATGGTTGGATTTGGTGCTTGAATTTTGAAGTAAGGTGATGAAATGAGTTTAGTGGTTCACTTGCTTAAAAATCCATGTTTTTCTTCTTTTGGCCAGACACGAGAAAACAGAAATTAGGTGATGAAATTAGTTTAGAGCTTTACCTGCTTATGAATCTTTTTTTTTTTTCTTCATTTGGACAGACACATAAAACAGAGGGGAATCATGCACGCATCATCATGGTTTAAGTCTTGAATTAAGACGTTAATAAATGTGTGAATTTAGTAAGTTGGGTCATTCTTGAGCATCCATCCTGATAGAAGAATTGTCTGTATTTCTTTTGTAGTTTCTTGTGTTTTGAGTTTTTGTCGGTGAAAAATGAAAATCATCCTTGTTTACCATAATAAGAAAATGAATAGAAGGAATAAAGCCCAAACTTTCATGCACCGAGTTATTGCCGAGGAACATAATATAAGAAAATTATATTTTCGTTATTAATTATATACTTTTATTATTTTATCATTATGTTCCTAATTTGCAGTCTTTTTTAATGATTTTTTTTTTCCATTCATTTTAGCTTCTAAGCAAGAAGAGGATTTTTCCATTAACAATCACTTTTATTCCTTTAAGCAAATCATTTATACTGGATTACATAAATACATTAATTAATAAAAAAATAGTTTTCATTTGGAAAAACTACAAACCATGTTACAATCAGATTCTCTTTAATTTCAACCCCCACTCAACATTATTTCTACCAAAAAGACATTAATTTTCATAATTAAAACTTCACCAAACTTTTTCATTCCATTAAAGAAAAAGAAGCCCTTCAGATTAATAAAAGCCTAACAAAACTTGCAGCGCCGGCAACGCCACCAATCAAATTCTCTCAAATACTACCTCTTTAAAAAAAAAAAAGCTCTCATAGACAAGCCCCCTCGATAAGCTTAAGCCCTACAACTAAAGCACAACAACACCAAACCTAATCGGCAAGGAAGCCAGGCATCAGCGGTGCGCCGTCACCAACGTCTCAATGAACCGCAACCCATCGAACCTCGGCGCAAACTTCCCTTTATCCGCTCCTTTCCTCGGTGATCCCGATCCCTCTCCCACCTCCTTCCGCATCGTTCCCTACAATCCAAATCATCTCATTATTAAACCCTCAAATTCATCAACACATGGAGATCCAAGGCTAGAGTTTTATAGATCACAAGAGCATACATACCTCATCAGATGGCATGGCGGAGCCGGAGGTGACAGCCGCGGAGGCAGCTGCCGCGACGGCGAGTACGCTGGCTTTCTTCATCGCCAGAGCCGAGGAGATCGATCTCTCAATCGTGAACGATGTTGCTTGACTTTCCAACGAGGCTGGCAATGTGTTTTCCGTTTTATAGCGCGTTCCCAAAATGAATTATTAAATATAGTTCATGTCAAAATTTGAGTTCCGGTCGGTGAGGAAATTTTCTTTTTTCTTTTTTTCTTTTTATTTATTTATTTATTTATTTTTTAAAGTCTTATTATAATTTTGATGGAGACTGTGATTTATATGGGTCGACTTTGCGGTCTTGGCGGTTAGTTTAAGCCAATAAGAGAGGGCCACGTAATATGAGCGTGTTGTTTGAAAGAAGCCATGCTTGGGCTCGTCGCCGCTCGTTTGATTCCTTGCCTGGAAAATCTTGCTGCACGGCACGCGTGCGGTTACTAAACACCATTAGTTTCGGAATTTTTTTTTAATTAAAAAAATAAGTGTAAATCTCACGTTAATGTTCTTGACCTTTCAATTCAATGGCGTGCCTTTATAATCTATGAGTTTACGTTTTAAAATATTAAATCATCCATTTGTGCGCTTTTTTACTAATGGACTTTTCCAGCATCTAGCAAAGATAACATCATGTATATATCTCATTTTATATCCTAACAATTTATTGATTTATTGATATTAAATTTTTTGGTCACGGATACACATTTGTTGTATTTTATAAAAAAAAACTCATCTCATGCCTTTCACGCCATAAGAGAAAGTATTAAATCTTGATATATATATATATATATATATAATTTTGAGTCCAACTTTTAAAACCTCTCTGCTTTTATTCAAATCAGAACAAGTTTTGGAAGATAGTGTGTGAAGATCTAATTTTTTACAATTATGTTGTAGTTTTGTGATTGTGTGGAATGGAATCTGACAGGCCATTATGGAAAAAAGGTCAGCTTTTGAGAAATGTTTAAGTGATGGTCAGATGGTAATTTATTTTGAAGGGAAAAAAATATAAACAGAGAGAAGTGAAAGGCTGGCATTACTGTTTCGGTGGTCTGATCTGATACCAAAAAAGTAGCGTTTGTATGGTTGTGTTGATGGAGATCGTAATGGATTGGTATTTGATTGTGTGGTCTTTGGTGCTTGCAGGTCGTGCCACTAGCCCTGGACCTATCTCATCCATTCATTTCTTTTTCATGATTTGATGTGATTTTTATTGAATATTTATATTATTATAATGTGTTTTTCTTTATGCAATTATGCCTCCTTATAAAAATGACATTTTGGATAACTTTTATAATGGCTTTCACACCACTGTCTCAGCCTCGCAATTAGCATAAAAATACTGGCTAAACCAGTGATGGATTTAATTAATTTGTTTATTTAGTTATTGTGAGATTAAATGGCTATTCTAAGTTTTTTTTTGGAAAAAGGGCGACAAGCTATTCTGAATTTAAACACCAAACTAGTCATGTTTACATACATACATTTTTATTTTTTGGGCTTTCTACATTCAGAAAGGTTTTTTGTAAACATAAAAAAGTAAAATTAAATAATGAATTTCAAATAAAGCTCACCAGAACATTTTACTAGAGTTAAAAACTTAAAATCAACGTATTTGTCAAAAAAAAGCCCATGTAGCATCAAAGATTCAAAGCAGAGTTTGTAATAAAATTTAATTATTATAATTTTAAAAAAAAATAAACAATAAGTGCATGTCTGTATGGTGTTTCAGTTTAGGTTGTGACATCATCTTTTTAATTTTTTCAATAAAATTTAAATTCTAGCTATTTTATATTTTACATGAGAGATTTATTTTTAATGTCCTAACCACTCGAGCCAAAGACTTTCACTGGATTATTGCTTTTGTTTTTATTTTTTTTCTTAAAAAAAATCAAATATATATATATATATATATATATCATGACCACGTGTGAAGAAAAACACAACCTTGCAACTTGTGCAAACTTGTGATTGGACCTGTAAGCCATTTAATTAGTTGTTGTATTAGTTGTGTATTTGGATTCTTTTAAAGTTTATCTTGTGATTATTTTGATTGTCTTATGACTTTATTTTAAAAAATAAAATTAGCAAATGATATAATATAATTATAACATGGGAAGAAAAATATTGCAATTTGGGCAACTTGTGATTGGACCGTAAACCATTTAGTATGTCGTATTTAATGATGTGATTATTTTGATTGTCACTCATATATTTATTTTGAAAAATGAAATTAATAATTTATAAAGATATAAGTACAACATGGGAGGAAAAAGATGGCATTACAACTTGTGCAACTTGTGATTAGACCTGGTTTCAGATTTAGTTTAAATTAGATTTTTTTTTTCTCATGCTTCTATATTTGCTTCCTGCTCATTTTTTAATTTCTTGACTAGTTTAACTACTTTACTGGTTTTATTTAAACCATAACTTAATTAATGTAAAATAAACAACATAAATTTCTAAGCAGTGAAAATCTCATAAGATTTTTCATTTTTACATCTAATTATTAAAATTTAATAAAAAAATAAATTAATACCTTGCATTAATAACCTGTCTGTTTCAAGAGCTTATCTGTTTATATATGTACCTTGAAGGTAAAAAGGCCAACATCAATACCTTGCATTTTCAAACTATGAAAAAACCTACAAAATCTTAAGTTTGATTTTAGCAATCATACAAACTTATTATGCCATGCAAATGGACAAATTGGTGATTGAACTTTATCGTTCATGAATATCACTCTATGAAATAGTACAGCGTAGTATATGATTTTGCTTTACAAATGGACAAATTCAAACTGGATCGCACTATTGATGTTAATGATTTTTTTTCATGTTGGTAGTTTGGCAATTCAAACCAATACCATAAAGTCTCTTTGCTCTTGATGTTAATATTGTCTTGGGACATGTTTTATTTAAGGAAGATAATTTAAAAATCCTTGTCAACTTTTATTTTCAATTATCATAGTCAAACATCTAATCTCTACATTAAAATTAAAATAAAAAGTATCTTTTATAGAAAACATAATTATATATAAACTCAATTAATATATATATATATATATTTTAAAAAAGTGAATAAACCACTTCAATAGAATAAAAGAGAGAACAAGACCACAGCCTCCCTCCATCATAACTCAATTAATATTTGTAAATACAAATACTGTATCAATTTGAAATAATATGGATATTTAATGTAATTTTTAATAGTCAAAGAACTCTTTAGTTATTAGAACCAAATCTCTATGTAAAGTGCTCTACTCACATAAGGTAAGGACGTTATATGAGTTGAGGTATTAACTTCGCTTCTATGCACGCTCTTGAAATAGCTTGTCCATATTTTATAATAAAAAAAAAAACTTAATTTTTAACAACAATTCTTCTCATACAAAACTTTACAGAAAAATATTATCAAAATCACCGGTAATCTATTAGTAACTCATCACAAAGAGTACAATATTATTAATCAATATTTTTTATATTGATCATAGTGTAAACCCCCTAAAGGACAAACACTATTATACATGCCTATTTTTTTGACAGCACTTGTCCCTTTTATCAAATATATATATATATATATATTAAAAACATTGATTGCATGATCGACTTCTATTAATATTGATAATATAAAACTCACATGTAGCAATGTCTATCTTGTTGCATAATCACCTTATTAATTATTTTGCCGCCGGTTATTTGCTATAATATAATGTAATAAATCATCCAAACAGTTGAAACTATTTTAGAATTTGTTTGAAAGACTTAAATGTTCTCTCTTAATTCTGATTATGTCAAAAGAAAATTATTGCTATTATTATTGAAGAGGATAAATGAGAAACTTTATTTTCATAAACATATACTCTATCACAGAGTTTAAAGGTGGAAGAAGCTGACAAAAAAAAACTTTGAAAAAAAAGAAGAAAAGAAATAGAAATTTATAAGAAAAAAAGGAGGATAAGCAAAGTAATCCGACATGAATATAATGCACACCCGAAGGAGAGCTATCTCCTCATGTGCTCGGTTCTAATTGGTGACGTGGCCACCCTCCAATCCATTTGACTGGAGATTTAAGAGATAATCTTATCCTTCCTCAATATATTCAAAAAGTTATTCAAATAACATCAGTATGAAGATGATAGATCCATTTTTATTTTAATTAATGTAGTTATTTTTATTTTTATTTTTAAAGGACAGATATATTGGTTTAAATGAATTTTCATTTATTTGTAACATATGTGAGACTATTATCTGAATGGGTTTATAGGTATTGTCGTCTTCTTCCTTCTTAAAACTATCTATCTATCTATCGATCTATTTATATAGAGCCCCACAGGGTCACACACTACTGCAGAAAAGAGATAAAGGCTTCTTTTCCTTTCGGATAAGCCATTCATTGATATTTTGAAGGAAAAAAATGGCTGCTTTAGTTGGAGCTGGTTTAGTTATTCCTGCAATGAAGAACTATTCCTTCTTTAAGGGGCACTCAACCAAGGTATGTATACGTATATATATATATATATATATATTTCTTGCTTGTTAATTTGTTTGATTCCGTTGTTTTGAAACTTTGAAATTCTCTTTTTCATAGATGAAGACCAAATATTATAAAAGGATTATTGTCAGAAACTGGATAAGTAACAGAAACTGATAATAATATGGTGGCCTTTTGATTTGCAGGATGAGAGTGGGAGTGATGATACAGTCTTGAAGAAGAGAGGAGAGAGGCAAATAGAGGTGGAGAAGAAGCAAAGGGGGAGTACTTTGGCTCCTCGTTTCTCACTGAAGTTGGATGGCTTGCATTGCTTTGAAACACTAATAGTTCACTAATTCATATGTTGTGTATATATATATATATATATATATGCAAGGTGTGGGTATTAAGTAGCAAACTTTCTCCGTTAATCCATTTTCGGATGTTTGTAGTGTGTATTAAGGAGTGAAATAAACACTGGACCATCATCTCCATCTTTAAGTCATTAAATGAAAAGGTTTTGAATCCACAGAGACTTGTATTCCCTAATAATACCTGGATTCAAATCAGCATAATGCTATTTGTATCAAACAACCCCACTTAACTTGTCAAATTGCAAAAATCTAAAACGGCGACAAGATGAGCCTCCTGCGGAGCCTCTGGGGAGTTTCCGGCGACGGCGGCGGAGGGGGTGGTAAACGTCGTGCGGCGGACAAGACTTCATCCACTTCTCTTTCTTTAGGTCCTCCTCTTACGGGAGGTACTTCACAGACGCAGGTAGGGATGTCGTATGCTCAAGCAGCGAGCTCTTCCTCTTCAGGAGAGCCTCCAGTGATCAGACAGGCGGTGTTTCGAGGTTCTTCCGATCGACCTATGCTCTCTAGTGCCAAACGCCCGTGCTCGCCGAAAGATTCCTCTTGTGGTCGATGCTTTAGGAACACTCACAAAACGGCGGAATGCCGTCACCAAATCGTGTGCTTGAGGTGCGCGTGCGTCGGCCACATGGCTGCTCGCTGCCCGGTGGTGTCGAAGCGAAGCCCACATAGGAAGAAGGTGCATGTTCGATCGAAGCGCGATGGGCAGCAGGGACCCTCGCCGGGGGTAGAGGTTGCTGTTGAGATGGGTCCCTCTCAAGAGCTTTCAAGGGGGCTGAAGGTCCACCGAGCCTCGCTTTCAATTCCTCTATCTCCTGATTCTTCGGATTTACGTGAAGAACTTACTAAGGTGGCAGTGCTTTCGCTTGAAGAGGGATTTGTTAATGAATCGAACTTACTGGCCGTCGTCCCTTTCCTCATTAATAGGTCTCTGGCCGGACCTATAACACCGCTAAACGATTGCCACTTCCTTCTACCTTTGGCGAACAGGGAGGAAGTTAAGGAGTTGTGTAAGATGGGGAAGTTCAAGGCTATGACCAAAGACGGGCAATGTGTGCTGAAGCTCGCTCCCTGGTCGGCGGAACTGGGGGCCGTCGGCAGAGCATCGGGGGAGGGCAAGTGGATCCTGATATGGAATTTGCCGCTCGACGCTTGGTGCTGGAACATCCTCGCTGAGGTTACGCGACAAGTGGGTGAATTGGTGGCGTTATCGCAAGCGGAACTTCCTCATAAGCAATTTGTTTCGGCACTGGTGCGGCGCCGGGCTGGTGTGGCATTGCCGTTGGAGCTTGATTTCAGTCTGGGTATGAGGAAATACGTGGTCTTGTTCACTGAGGATCGTGGGTTGCTTCCGATCTATCGCCGGGAGTTAAGCCGTTATGTGTTAGTGGGAAACGACAATGATTCTCAGGGTGTTGGGTCCTTGGCGACTGTTGGGACGGGTCTTGGGGAAGGGTTGCGGTGTCCGAAGGATGGTGTTGCTGCTAGCTCCACTAGCATTGTGGTGGTGGAGCTTGGCTCCCACTCGGGTTCTAGGAGAGGTCCGGAGGTGCCGGTGCGTCCCTTCGGGAAGGAGAAAATGGCTGGTGGTGTTCTTGATGCTCAGACGAAGGAGCCGTCGGTGGTGGTTGAGCCTTGCTCCCACGGTGGCACCGACGTTAGTCTCCTTCGGGCTCGGGTGCCGGAATGATGACTGGACAATACAGTCAATGGCAAGGGACGGACCGCTGGACGCTCATCGGCTCGGTCTCCCGAGCGACGCTCTGACGAGGTGGTTGGTGGAGCTACGCAGAGTACGGCGGGGAGACGTGTCGAGCAGTGGCGTCCTCGTCTGTTGCATGCGTCGATCCAGGGTAAGCTTAAGACAGGTGGCAGCAGTGGACTGGTTGAGGTTGGGAAGGTTCAGTTTAAGGAAGGGGCGGTGCACGATGAGAGTGGTCCGCTGGTGCACATTAATGATGTGCATGGAGTTCCTGCGGATCATCGGAACGAAAGTGCGCTGGTGCACGTTAGTGAATTGCATGGTGTGCCTGCGGGTTCTCGGCATGAGAGGGCGTTGGTGCACATTTGTGATTCGCATGGCATGCATGAGGATTCTTGGAATAAGAGTGCGCTGGACCACGTTAAGGCTTCTCATGATCCTTTGGTTAACGAGGATCCAGTAGCCCAAGTTGTTGGGCTTTGCATTAATACGGGCCAGAACTATAATTCTGAGAATGGGTTGGATATATTGGATCCACTATTACTGAGTGATGTGGATCACCAATCCGGGCTTCATTCCTCTCCTGCAAAGGTGGTGGGCCGCAATGAAGATGGGTCGATTGATACATTTAATACTGGATTGGATAGAGATAAAGAATCGGTTGGAGCACATGAGGCCGGGCTTGGGCCTGTGGAGGAGCCTTTTAGAGCCCAGATTGGAGGGATTTTGTGTTCTCATACTCCTTTAGCTACAAAGGTGGATTTCAAAGATGAGTCTGCGGTTCCTACATTAGCGACACCGGATGGTTTCACTTGGAAGTTCTTGGCAGGGACTTGGGCTTTGGTCCCAGAATTGTTGTCTCATGTGGAGGAGGTTAACAAGGGTGCGGAGGTGACCATGGAGGCGGATCAGTCTGATAATCGATCTGCTGATGATCTTTTGCCAGATCAGGACTTCGACTCTGATGATTCAATTACCAAATTTGAAATAAACCTTAGGAAGCTGTTGCCGGATTTACACAGAGAGAATGAGGATACAGTGGTGGGGCAACCGACCGGGACTAGGAAAAGTGAACGACCGAAAAAACCTTCTTCTCGGTTCACGGAGGAGGCGGGGTACATTGCGGAACCACCCAAATCAACAAAGAAGAAAGGCACTGGCGGTGATGACACAGATATGTGTGCCAAACCGTTATCTGTTTCAGATTGGTCTAATGTTCAAATTGCAAGTTTTTGTAATGCATGTTGAATTTCCTTTACTGCTTCTGAAAACGATTGCATTAATCACATCCGTCTATTAGAGAAGTCACGTGCTTCCTGCTCTTCTGGAGCAGTGTCGACCTCCTTGGAGGCTCGAGGTTGTTAGTTGGTTAGTTATGAACTTAATCAATTGGAATGTTAGGAGGCTAGGTAGGACTTCTAAGCGGTTTTTAGTTAAAGACTTTCTTAGGATCCACCATGCTGAGATTTGTTGCTTGCAAGAGACAAAACTGGGGGAGATTAATCAGTCAATTTGGCGGGAGATCGGAGGGGGGCCAACTCGATCATTTTGCTTTTGTGCCGGCTAATGGGTCGGCGGGAGGTCTTGCTATTGGCTGGAACAATGGGTTGTTTACTGGGACTCTGGCACGGATGGGGGAGTTTAGTATGTCAGTGGACTTCATTTCTAAATCCAACAATCTTAGTTGGCGCTGTACTGTGGTTTATGGTCCTCATGAGCGATCTCGCAAGCAGGCCTTCTGGGAGGAGCTAAAAGACAACAGAGGTGCGGGCTCCGAGCCGTGGGTTTTCTGTGGAGATTTTAATGCTATTTTCACAGTAGAGGATAAACCCTCTGGTAATCCCAACTTGGAAGATATCCACTGTAATAACTCTTTTTTGCATGAGATGGGTCTCCTGGAATCCCCTTCAGTGGGTAGAAGGTTTACCTGGACTAATGGTCAAGCAGACCCTATCTGGGTTAAACTTGATCGTTTCCTGGTCAATACCACTTGGTTAGCTTGCTTTCCTAGGGTAGTGCAGACCAGCCTCCCCAGACTCGGTTCTGATCATGTGCCACTTAGGCTTGAACTGGGGTACCACTCTTTTAACCCTAAACCTTTTCGGTTTGAGCTAGCTTGGACTACAACGGAGGGATTTCGGGAGTTGGTACAACAGTGGTGGTCTGAAATTACACATGTGGGGTGTGGTGCCTTCATTTTCTCCAAAAAGATCGCTGGGGTCAGGGCGCGACTTAGGCATTGGGCTAAGCACGATTTCGGCTCTATCAAACTTAAAAAGCTTGCCCTTCTCCATGATTTAGAAGTGCTGGATCTGGCTAAGGAACAGCGAAGTCTGTCCTTGATTGAGACCCGACAGGAAAGAGACCTGTTAGATAATTTAAAGACTATTCAGAAGCAAGAAGAGATTTATTGGAGGCAGAGGTCTAGACTCCAGTGGTTAAAAGAAGGGGATGAAAACACCAAGTTCTTCCATGCTGTAGCGAATGGACGTAAAAACCGAAATTTCATCCCTTGCTTGCACAAGGATGGTGTCACCTTTGAGAACCCTCGAGACATAGGCAGAATCTTCACTGAGCAATTTAATCTTCAATTTGGACAAAGGCGTTCGACCAGATTTCAAGTTGACTTACATAAATTGTTTGCTCACAAAGGTTCCCTTAACCTGGCTGATTTGGAGAGACCTTTCACCCTTGAGGAAATCAAGAAAGCTGTCTTTGACTTGGGGGGAGATAAGGCACCCGGGCCGGATGGATTCCCATTACATTTCTTTAAACAATTCTGGGATATTATTCATCCGGATCTCCTCCCCGCCTGCTGAAGATTTCTACCGCACCGAGCGAACTCGAAAAGAATCAATCGGGCCGCTATTGCTCTTATCCCCAAAGTCGATTCGCCTGAAACCCCTGGAGACTTTAGGCCAATTAGTTTAATTAATTCTTCTCTCGAAGATTATCTCGAAACTGTTGGCTTCTCGCCTAAGTAAGGTCATCAATTCCTTAGTGAGTACTCGAGCAATCGCATTTCTAAAAAGGACGTTGCATCTTGGATAACATTGCTACTCGCGGAAGAATTGATTTTTCGAGTATTCACAAGAGGCGTTTGTCGACACATCTTGAAAGTTGATTTTTCGAAGGCCTTTGATCTAGTTGATTGGGATTTCCTTTTTGATTTGCTTAGAGCAAGGGGCTTCGGAGACCGGTGGATTAGGTGGATCAAGAACATTTTGTTTTCTTCTAAGGCCTCTATCCTGGTTAATGGATCCCCTAATGGTTATGTGCGATATCAAAGGGGTTTAAGGCAAGGAGACCCACTTTCTCCTTTGCTATTTGTGCTGGTTACGGATGCTCTATGCTCGATGTTCTTTCATGCACTTCGTTCGAAGGTCTTGATTGGGGTGCCGTTAGGTGAGGTGGGAAGCATGTGCAACCTCCATTATGCCGATGACCTCCTGGTTGTGACTACGGGAGGGCTTGAAGATCTGCGGGTGGTGAAGCTTATTTTGTTAGTGTTTGAGGGGATGACTGGTTTAGCAACTAACTTTTCCAAAACTTGCTTGTACTCTTCGTATCGGGACTTGCTCCCCGACCAGGCAGCTGCGGATACGCTTTCTTGTAAGAGGGGGGTCCTTCCGGTTACATATCTGGGTATCCCGATCTCGGGGCGGAGGCCAAGAAGGCAAGACTAGGAGGAGCTTATTGTTAAAATCAGAAGGCGACTTTCCACTTGGAAAGTGCAATATCTATCGTTAGGTGGTCGGCTTACCTTGGTGAATTCTGTCCTCTCTGCTATCCCTACGTATTGGATGTCTCTTTTCCGATTACCCTGTTGGGTTATCAAAAAAATTAACCGTATTAGAAGGGACTTCTTATGGTCGGGACCTGACATTGACCACCCTAAGATTAGGCTTATCGGGTGGAAGAACCTCCGCTCGCTCAGTGTGATCAAGGAGGGTGGGGTATACTCGAGCTCCAGAATTTCAACTTGGCGTTAGGGCAAATGGTGGTGGAAATATTTGTCGGATCCGACCGGTGTGGGGCAGTATTGTTAAGTTCAATTATGGATTAGAACGATGGAACTTGTTCCCTAGGCAAGCGGGGAGGATCTCCTTCTTCTGGGAAGGAGTAATGAGCTGCTTGCCGGCTTTACGAGGTTGTATCCTCCAAGATGTCAACTCGGGAATTGAAACACTTTTTTGGAAAGACCGATGGGTTAATGGACAAGCTCCTATGTACATCTGGCCGGATGAGTTTAGAAGGTCGTAGACTCCTAATGGCACGGTGGGTGAGCTGCTCTCTCTTTTTGAGGAGACGCCATTTTCTGCGCACTCGGTTCTTGCTGATCTCCGTATCCGGCTGCGGGGGCCCTCGGGGGCTTGGGGGATAAAAAATGGTGGAATCTGACGGGAAATGGCTCTTTCTCGGTCAAATCTTTTTACAACTTCCTCAATGATGGTGGAGTACGTTATCCGGTGGCGGGTTTCTTTTGGCGTAACCTGTGTCCCAAAAAAGTCAATATCTTCAACTGGCTTGCATGGAAAAATAAAATTCTCTCTCTTGAGAACCTAGCAAAAAGAAGCTGTAATCGGTTACCTACTGCAACCTGTGTTCTTTGCCATGCGGATTTAGAGACGGTGGACCATCTGTTCTTTCAGTGTTCTCTTGCTAGACAGGTTTGGGGCTACTTTGTACATCTGCTTCAGCTTCCGGATCCTCCACTGTCCATTACCTCGTCGTGGGGTACTTGGAGATCATTAGTGAAACCTGGTTCTAGGGTTTTGGGGGACGTTGTGGTGAAAGCCATTGTGTGGAATATTTGGTTGACTAGAAATGATTGCATTTTTAATGCTAATTGCATTTCTGCGCACGCTCTCATTATTAAAATTGCTCATATGCTTTTGTCATGGCTCTCTTCAGCAGGGGAGGGCTCCAGAGTCAAGCTGGAGTATTCCATAACTACCATCCACCGGAGTCTTGATTTCTTAGGTCCGAGAGTGGAGGAGACAGGGGGTGATCTGCTTTCTGAGGGGACCCAGGTCCACCATACGGGCGAGTAGCTGGGCGGTTCTGAGTGTGTTGGCGGCTGATGTGTGCCGTTTCTCTTTGTTGTTTGTTGTTGTTGCTTTGTTTTGTTTGTGTCCCCTAGACTACCACTTCTTGTGGTTAGTTGTTGTTGTTTGTGTTTTGTGTTTTTTTTTGCTTTTCCTCAACTGTGTTGTGGGAGTCTGTTGTACTTTGCTCCTCTCTTTTTAATTAACGTGGTTTATCCACTTTTTCAAAACTTGTCAAATTGCCTTGGGATGTTGTTGTTTCGAATGTTCAGAGAAAATTAAAAGCTAGGAATTATTCAGACACTCAATTCAATGAAGAGAGTGATACTTTTCAATCCATAATAACACTAATGTTTATTTATTTATTTTGCGGGTGTATAATAACAATATTGTTGCATAAATAGCACGCACATAAGAAAATTTAATGAAGCTAACCGAATAAAAATGGGAAATCCTGAGGCATCTATTACAGATGACATGGAAAGGTCGTTATCCTTATAATATTAACATTAGACCCACAATAGCCTGCTAATACACTGATGCAGAACAGAAGACAGGTTCACAAACACACACACAGACACAATAATACTAATTATATATATATATATATATAAAACAGAGGTAAAGGGAAATGAGGATAATACAAGAACGATGCACCAAAAATTTGTTGATGCACCAAGAATTCGGCAATCCAGCCTTTCACAGATGAGATCAACTCTAATACAAGCTGCCGTTTGCATGGAACAAGAGATGTCCAGTCTTTCAGACCTGAGCTGTGCCTTGTGTAAATCCAGGATCCTCGCACCTGTACTTCTCATCTGGGCCAATACCAAAACCTTTTGGATCAGCAAAAACATTCTCCAGCAACTGGCTTCGAGGAGGAACTGGACTGGCATCCGCAAATTCCACAGCATCTTCAATCACATCATCAATTTTCGATTCAATTGTTTTAAGCTCAGACTCAGTGGCCAGATTGTGTTCGAGATTGTATTTCTTCAAACCTAGAATGGGATCTCTAGCAACATAGTGAGCTTTCTCATCTGTGGAAACAGAATATAAGCACAGAATATTTTATAAATTCTTGAATGAAACTAACAGTGGGTTGCTTTGTAACATGGCTAATTTTGGTGCATCAATAATGGTTTTAAAGAAAATTTGGACACTCTCAATATAACTGCATAATGATGAAAATAAAGAAAAATCTTTCATTTAAATAAGACAACCACAGAAGAAAATTTCACACTCTATATGTCCTTGTCGTCTTCGAAATGAAATGATTATGGTGGATGACATAAACCAATACACGGATTTGCATAGGCGTATTTCAACTTTTTGGCATATAGCAATGCAAATCACTCTAGAATGTGCCAATAAAACAATTAGTCTAAACGAGAAACGATTAGTTGGGTATCCCGAAGTTGGTTTTCATACGTTTTAAACGGTTGAAGCATCAAACTCTTAATCGGCAAATTTGTAGGTTTGTCTGCATGCAGCAAATATGGCAGAGACAAAGCAATGCAAACCTATTATAGAGACCAAGTTGTGGACATTAAAAGAGCTATTCCCATCCACTCTCCTCCAATTAAGGTATAGTGATTGGGAAAACAAGACAATGGCAAGGTCATATATAGCGTGTTTGTGGGGATAACTTTATGGCTATTTGCCCATAGTCTATAAAAACTATAGCCCAAGAGAACTCACACACATAGAAGTACTTCCAACGCATGTTCACAAATATGATAATGATAGACCATATCAGAACATGTTAGCAACACAGCACCAATTGAATTTTCAAGCGCTTCACTAAACTTAGATGATTGAAATAAAAAATCCATTGATCATCCACTAATTCCTCCCTAGCATGTTATGAACACATTGGCCTTTTTTTAGACTTTTATGGCAAGTGCTAATTTTGCCATCTCTTCAACTATCTCTACTTGATTTGTTAATTTTTTAATTTAATCATTAAGTTTAAAAAAATAGCAACTATGCATTTATATCTCCTAATTTCTCTCCTCTAAATTTATTTCCTTACTTATTAATAAGTGTGTTGTTGCTCCCCTAAATTTATTTCATACCTTATTAGTAAACGTGTCTTTTTTAAAATTCCAATAAACACTAATTGAAAGCATTAAATAAAAGGCCTATACCAAGAAAAATGAGACAGATGCGCCTTTTTAATGCCTAGCGCCGGCAAAAAGCGCTCACCTAGGCTCGCCTCATTGAAGGCGCTTCGCCAAGAGGATGTTGAGGCGCTATGGCCTCGTCTCGCCTCGCTTCGCTTGAACGCCTAGGCGAGCGCCTTTCTCGCTTTTAATATGGAAAGTTGTACTTGATGAAAGTCATATTTATGGTTTGGAGGGAGATCTTCATATGTTCGCCTCATTGAAGGCGCTTCGCCAAGAGGATGTTGAGGCGCTAGGGCCTCGTCTCGCCTCGCTTGAGCGCCTAGGCGAGCGCTTTCTTGCTTTTAATATGGAAAGTTGTACTTGATGAAAGTCATATTTATGGTTTGGAGGGAGATCTTCTTATGTTCAATTGATTCCATATGGATGAAACTTGAAAGGGGCGTTTGGTAGATGGGAATGTGCTTACTTTCCCTAGAAAGTAACTCCTTAGAATAACTTTGCCATGCTTGGTAGAGGATTTTTCCTGGAAAGTAAGAGTGCCATGGGAGAGTAATTCCATCAGGAAAAGTGATTCCCTCTCTACATTGTTGGAATGCGGGTTCTCAGGGAATGGAAAGTGCACTCTTGACTTTTGACCAAACTACCCTCACATTTTTTTCAAAATTACATCTATTTGCCATTAAGTTTTGGTATTATATACTAATGTGTAAGTAACAAGGGTGTACTCGAGCCGAAACAAATACTATGTATTTTTGTATATTGTATAATATAAATTTTGGTATTATATACTATATATTTTGGGTATCATATACTGTGTAATTTGGGTATTATATATTATTATGTATGTAACAGTGCGTATTCGAGCCGAGCCAAATACTGTGTATTTTGGTATATTATATATTATATATTTTTGTATTATATATGGTGTATTTTAGTATTATATACTAATGTGTGGCTTGAATCGAGCATAATATGTTGTTTTTGTTTTACTATTAAAAACAATGATAGGTTGTTTATGAGTAAAGTAACATAAGGGCATTTATGTTATTATACCAAAAAGTTCCCAGGAATGTGTTTGCGTACAAAACACAAAAATATTACTTTCCTATCAATTTAATCAAATTTTCCAATATATACATACCAAACAAAAGAATGTTACTTTCTAAGCAATCACTTTCCCATCAATTCAATTCCATTACAACATTTCCATGGTAAAACACCAAACGCTCCTGAAAGAGAGTTAACAGTTTCCCTATGAGTTCTAATATCAATAGGGATCCTATATCTTACTGTTCACATGTTATGGTATGAATATCAGACTGTATATCTCCCTTGGTAAATCTAAATAACAGGTAGGAACATAAACTGAAGCATTCTTGGACTACAAACAATTCCATTGTGGGGTCATTTGGATCGAGGAATAGGAATGAATGAGAAGAGGGGGAATGAAAAGAAGGGAGGAATGGGTAGGGGTGAGCAAAACCGGGTACCCTACCCGGTTTTTAAAACCGGATCGGGTACCCGGTTTTTCGGATCGGCAAAAGCTTGACCCGTATCCGACCCGGTTTAAACCGGGTAAAATCGGGTACCCGGTTTAAATCGGATCGGATATCGGATATCCGGATCCAAATTAAGTTTCATCTACTCCATGGATTTTTATATATAACAACATCAACATTCATAAAAAAACAAATATGAGAAACTTTAGTAACTTTATAAAAGAGGATTAAAACCTTACATTATTCTCCCCACAAAAAAATTCAAAAAAATAATAAAAGAGTTTCACCGATCTTAGACATAAAGATTTGAAATTTTTTTCCTTTTTACTTTTTAACCCTATAAGAGTTTAAATTTATTAATATGTATATATATATATAATAATGTAACTATATAAGTAACTCTTTAAGTATTTAAACATGGGATTTTAATTTTTTTTTTCTACTTACGTCCTTGTAAAATTTTAAATTGATTAATATATATATATAATAAATTTAAATTTTTATATGAGTCTAAAAAGGTAAAAAAAGATCTTAGAGGGTTTAAATGAGGGATTTGGAAAAATTTAAAACAAAAAGGGGTTTAAATGAGGGATTTGGATTTTTTTTTTCTTTTTTACTTTTTTTAAAACCATATAAAAATTTAAATTTATTATATCTAATTATATATCTATATCTAATTATATATATATATATATATATATATATATATATATAAATGAATATATTAAAAACCGGATCGGATTCGGATACCCGGTTTATAATTTCTCCCGATCCATATCCAATCCGGTTTTCACCTTAAAAATTTGGACGGATACCGACCATCTTTTTCGGATCGGGCACCCAAAAAATTCGTGTAAAAAAACGGGATATCGGATGGATCCGGATTTTTTTGCTCATCCCTAGGAATGGGAATAAGAATAGGAGGAAAGAGGAGGATAATAAAAAAGGTGTTTGGTTGGAGAGAATGAGAGTTAGGAATAGGAAAAAGTAAGAAAGAAATATGATGAAAATTACATTTATACCCTTTTATGTAAATAAAATTATTTGTATAAAATAATGAATTCTGTTTAATAATAAATATTTAAAATATAATTATTTACTTTAATTTATTATAATTAAATATTTAACCTTAATATAATTAATTCACATATTTACTTAATTATTTTAATTATAATAATTAAAATAATAATAGTTTAAAAAATAATGATGCTAAATTATTCTATTATGTTAATCAATATGTAAATATGTTATTATAATTTAAATTATTATAACTAATTATTTAAAGTAATAATTTTTTATTAACATATAATTAATTAACAAAAATAAAAAATTAATTACAATATTATTTATTTGAAATTAATAAAATAAAATTTATTAATTAATTATATTAATTTTAAATAATAATTAAATGTAAAGAAATGTGTAATATCGATATTACACCATATTACCCTCTCATGAATCCTATTACCCCTGAATTTGGGAGTGATGGGAATCTTTTTGATAGGATGATCTAATTGGACTCCCATTACATGGGAAATGCATGGGTGTTTGTGATTCCCCCACACCCTCAAGGATCCAATCCAAGATCCAAATGTACACTAAATTGAATATAACTGTACCAAAGCTAAAGCATTCACATTTCAATCAATACAAAAGAACAGGAAAAAATCTAACAATCTAATGGTCAAAAGAAATTAAACAAAAAGAAGTTCAGTAGCAATGAAAACCTCTCACCTGGTCTGTGAAGCTCAACATGATAAGCAAGTGAGTGGCCTCTGAACCTGTAAGTCTCACACTCCACCAGTGAAGGCCCCTCACCTCTTCTCGCTCTCTCAATTGCCTCCTTGGCCACCTCCCTAACCTTGAGCACATCCATCCCATCAACATGTACCCCAGGCATCCCAAACGGTGGCCCCTTCTTCCAGATCTCTGGGTCCGACGCCGCCCTCAAGTGCGACATCCCAATCGCCCACAAATTGTTCTCCACCACAAACACAATCGGCAGCTTCCACAGCGCCGCCATGTTCAAGCACTCAAAGAACTGCCCATTGTTACAGGCCCCGTCACCAAAGAATGCCACGGTGACAAGGTCACAGTCCGATTCCTTAAGTACCTCACGGCGATACTTAGCGGTAAAAGCAGCGCCAGTAGCGACAGGAATACCTTCTCCAATGAAAGCAAAACCTCCAAGAAGCCCATGCTCGGCCGACAACATATGCATAGTGCCACCCTGGCCGCGGCAGCAACCAGTGGCCTTGCCGAAAAGCTCAGCCATGACAGCACGAGCGCTGACGCCCTTACTAAGGGCGTGGACATGGTCGCGGTACGTGCTGACAACGGTGTCAGCCTTTTTAAGGAGCTTGATGAAACCAGTGGAGACGGCTTCTTGGCCACTGTAGAGGTGGACGAAGCCGGACATCTTACCTCTATAGTACATCTGCGCGCACATATCCTCAAAGGAGCGGCCCAGAACCATGTCCTCATAGAGCTCTAGGGCCACTTCGCGGGATATCTCCTGCGAATGAATTAGATCTCGAATTATGAATATAAAAGAGAAGAATCAGAGAATGGAGTGGAGATGCATACCGGAACGGGGCCGAGATCGTTCTTATCGGCGAGAAGATCAGAGGGGGCAACTTGGATTGGGTGGAAACGAGAGGAGAAGGTGGAGGATGAGATGGAGGGCTTGGAGGAAGAGAAGGAGAGATGGTGGGAGGAGTAAGAAAGGAAGGGAATGGAGGGCTTGAACAAGGTGGATTGGAGGAGGATGGAATGAGGCGGGAGAAGCCTGAAGGCTGAGAATGCCGGCATTGTTGGGTGGAGGTGGCGGATCGGGAATCCGGGATCGGAGGCGAAGAGACTGAGTGAACAAGGAGGAGGGAAAGGGTGGGAGAAGCAGACGAAGCCGTCGACAAAAAGGAAAGAATGAATAAATATTAAATAGCAAGTGGGAAGAGAGAGAACGAATCCATTCCAACTACCGTACCATAAATTTTTATTTTATTTTTATTTTTTATTTTTTATTTTGTTTTTGTTTTTTTTTTAACGGGAAATTTCTGCTCTTCTTTGATCTTAGCTTTAGAATTTAGATGTTAGTATTTGAACAGTTAAAAAAAAATATTCTTATCTTGTTGTGAATTTTTTTTATTATTTCAAAAAAATTTAATTTTTTTTTTTTGATATTGTGGATAAACTATATTCATCCAAACAAATATCCGTGGAAAAAAAAACAACACAAGAAAAAAAAACATAAATATAAAAGATAACGGTCATCACATAAAACTCCCACCGTCTGGAGTGACAAGTAGGTGAGCTAGTCTCTTAACAAATCAGAGTTCGTCCTACTTGTTGTACTCCCAATGTTAACGTCATCACATAGCTCCATCAACACCAGACTGCGCCGAACGCTACTGACTGCTCTTGTTTCTTCTTAGAAGATCGTAGGTGTTCTGCAGCAGATAAGTCTAACCCAATCTAAATAATTGATGGATTTAAACAAGCTAACTTAATATTGGGCTCCAAGACAAACGACCCACCCGAGGCAAGCGAGACTTGGGTGTAAATCTCTTTCTCTAATACACATGGCTACACCACAAGTGGAAAAATGTCCAACTTCACAATGCTAGCATCCAACTTTTTTTTTATTTAAATTATTTTATTTAAGGTTTTGCTTTTTTTTTAAAATAACTTGTGAGAAATATAGAAATGTTTGTACCGGTTTATTGACTTAGGGTCCGTTTGATAAGCAAAATTCTGAGATACAACACAACACAATTTCTCTTGTTCATAAAGAATAAAAATTACAATCATGCTTTTGTAGTTTTTCTACTGCTATTTATGTTTTCATTTTAATTTAAATAATGTACAATTTTTTTTAGTGGAAATTGCCAAAAAAACCCTTTAAGTTTGTAAAATTGCCAAAAACACCCCGTTAGTTTTGCAATCCCCAAAATCCCCCTCCTTTTAAACTCTATGTTTTTCAAACCCCCAAACCCCTCAGTAACGGATGTGAACGGAGTGAGTTTTTAAATTTTTTTGGACTGAAAAATGCCCTTGCATGGGGAGTCGTGGGCTGCAGACCCATCTCGGCGATTTGAGAGGAAGTGGGCGGTTTTCCGTGAGGGTAATCCCGAGAGACTAATTTATTGGAGCCGCTTTACTTGCTTTTTTTCTCAACTCACGCCTTCGCCTTTTTCCATTTCGAGTCGCCTCCGAAGTTGTCTCTACGTGCCAAGCCTCCGTAATTGGCATTTCATCGCCTTTTCCCTTTCCACCCAGATCTCGAAGGAGAAGTCCCCGCAGCAACTAGTTGGCATTTCATCGACTTTGCAATCTAAGGTATTGAGTATGGTTTTATGTTAACTGCTCTACTATAAAGAAAGATTTTTTTCGGTTTTTGTTTTTGTGCTCCTGCTTTTTGTTGGAAGATATCGAAGTCCGTAGGGGGATTTCTACTGGGGTTTTGTTAGTCTGCAGGAGATTTCTCAGCTGGGGTTTTGTTTTTGTTTTTGCATTTTCAGTATGTATACACTATCGAAATAGTTTTTTTTCGATTGTTATGATTTGTGTAATATTTATAATGTACATTTCCCCTTTTCGTTTGATATGGTCTGCGCTTTTACAAAGGAGGTTGACGCTTTAAGTAATGAGATGTTACTGCTTTAAAAATTTGTTGTCTCTGCTTTAAGTATTCTAGTCTCTGCTTTAAAAAAATGGGTCTCTGCTTTAACATGTTATATCTCTGCTTAATAACCGAGAGTTTACCGCTTAAAAACCTTATATTTCCGCTTAAACTTTTGTCAATACCGCATGTCGAATGTGTTGTTATTGTCAGCAGGGCTTGTGATTATGGCGGTCAACCCTAGTTAATGGGCGATGCTATTTGACACCCGGTTGTGGAGACCTTAGTCGAATTGAAAGATAACATGACCCCTCGACACTCGGGAGATTATTCGAAGGACACCGTTTGCGCTGCTCATCGAGATGGAAGCTATATACCAAAAAGAGGGCCCTTCTTGATTCTCTTTTGCAAAAGGTACGATGGTCGCACCAATAAATTCGGGATCGGGGAAAAGCCTCGCTGAGTTTCGGACCTCAAGATGCGGCCCTCGTTCTTGGTCTCGTCTGCGATGGCGACGCAGTGGTCTTTCGGAAGAAGAAAAACCGGTCGGCGTCGAAGGGCGGTATCTATCAAAGACCCTACGAGACACGGAGACTCCATCAAGAGCACTCGGTGCAACTTGTTCGTCGAGAGGGAGAAGAAGATAATTTTGTCAAACTCCCGATGGTGTACTCACGGGGACGATCCCTCTTCCCAAATACATCATGCTCGGTTCCGAATCGGATCGTTGATTACGCCGATGATCTACCGACCCATGGGGGCGATCACGCAGTAGGCGCGAGCGACGCAGTGGCTTATAGAGGATATTCCACAGCGACCGCCTCGAGTCGCAAGATAGATACGCCGGGAAGAAGACCAACACAGTGGTACATTAAGGGTTGCTTTCGGTCGCGCTTAACGTCCCTGGTTTTTACGAAATGACCGAACGGGGAAGAAAGTCCGTTTCTGCAAGATCCCAAGGATGTCTGCTACAGGTGAAAGTACTTACCGAAGCAAGCGACGGTAGAAACGAGCTTGTCATCGCTCGATGGAAAAGAGGTAATAAATCATGGACAATGTTTAACATAAGTCTTTAATGTTTAAACATTTTATTTAGCGCTTAACTTTAGTATTTACCGCTTAAAAACTTATTCATACTTGTTTAAATATTTTTGTTCTCCGCTTTAATTATATTCTATAACGTTTAAATATATAAACACTCTGCTTTAAATATAGTTTTTTTATAGTTTAAAAATGAATGATTTCACTGAAATTGTTTGGTTTTACATATGTTAGTTTCCTGAGACTGGTTCCGGTGAATCGTCGAAGAAGAAATATTTGTTGGGGCCAACCGACGGATGGATGCCATCGCTCCGGAACCACTTGGTCAAGGCGGGATGAGAGGGCGACCTCATCGTGCGCTACCGGACGCCGCTCTCCTACTTCCAGCCCACCACGCGCACGTATTCCTCGACGCCTAAGAAGCCCTCCCCTACCCCGGCAGATTGCAACAACCTCCCCTTCCACGACAACGACAGTCCCCCCGATTGTGGCGTACCCCGACCATGGCGCCCCTCCGACCGTGGCAGTTTCCACCGGTGACATTAGGCGAAGATGTCACCGCAACTCTTATGCAGGTATGCCAGATATTGATGACCGAGTTTCCTCGGCTTGTCGCTCGTGTTGAGACGCCGGAAGGGACGTTCACAACCGGCCGCGCCATCCTCGAAAGAACTCGAAGCACCCGGGACGAACGAGGCGTCGAAATTTGACGACGACGACATCATCGGGAAGGTCATTCCAAGGCGGCCACATTCGAAGAGACTTGCGAAAAAGAGGAGAACAATACTGCCTCGTCTCCACCGCCGGGTCGACGATGAAACAATAGCAACACCATCGGCGGCTGATCGTCGTTGTTGAGAAGGACATCGAGATGATGTGGCCGCTGCACTGCTGAGAAGGTCGTCGACTCTCTTCTCGATGAAATCGTCGACCCGCTGGAACCGGCTGCCGAGATTGCGGCATCAAAGATGGACACAATCCCTGAAGATCAAGAACAAGTTAAGGGTGTGTCTCCAAAATGATGTTGTTGTCATGGCCACGGCTGAGAAGATCGTCGAATCCGCTGCGTGGCCGCTGGCCGACAAGATCGCAGACCCAAGCGGGGACACAATCCCACCACAACAAGAACCATGTAAGGATGTGTCATGCGGTTGATCGTCGCCGCCGTCGTCCCTCAAGATCGAGCCGGACACAATCCCACAACAAGAACAACCATGTAAGGATGTGTCTGCAGTTGATGTCTGTCGCCATCGTCCCCCGCATCGAAGGAAGATCGTCGTCAAGACACCGACCGAGCAACGAGAGAGATGATCAAGGCCAATCAAAAAAATTGGACCGGACTGACTCGGAAAGCTTTTTATTCAAGAAGAAGAAATGGGTTGGCTCGAGTCGTCTTTAACAAATACGAGCGTGGGAGTTGATGAGGATCTTCCTCAACCGCTCTATGGACGGGTAAGTGTAAAGTTTTTTTATGATATTGTTTAAAGGTTTTATTATAGTGTTTAACTATTACCTAATAGTGTTTAATACCTTTATGTTATCATTTAATTTGTCTACTTAACGTTTAATTATATATAATATCATGTAACAATTGATAATATCATTTAAATATTTACAATATGGTCTTATTATATCTGTTATCGTTTAACCTCAGCACTGTCGTGTGGAAGAATGACGCTGTTGTGGACTCCTTTTTTCTCACCCGGCCTTTAATTAGGGTTGGACCGGTTGAAATAAATGGATCACAAATCAAATTTAAATTTTTATGACTTCAAGAGATTGTGGGTTCATGACTTCCATTACGGGCAATCACTTAATGTTAATTACCCTGGACATTGTCGCAGGAACCTCCGATTAAGAAATAAGTGTGAACATTGAAATAAGTTGTGACAATCAATTTCATTTATTTCATGGATTTCATCAAAAATACAAGAAATTTGAAATTTTTGCATCTTTTGATTTGATTTGTATTTCAAGTTCTGGGTTCTCTATGTTGATGAATCATAAACTTGATTTTGACTTTCCATAGGCTTGACTTTTGTGCTTGCAAGCTTCCTTCAAGTCTTGACTTGTGAAACTCTTTTGGGTCTTTCGACTTATGATGTCTCGACACTCATCGAGTCCATTTATCGATTTATATGGATTTTGAATATCGACTTGTGAAACTCTTGTCTTGAGGCTGCCGAGTTCAATTGTCAATTTATATTTTTGACTTGTGAAACTCTTTTAGGGTCTTTGACTTCGATGTCTTGAGACCACCTGGATTCAATTGTCGATTTGTATCTTGACTTGTGAATCTGTTTGGGTCCTCGACTTCGATGTCTTGAGACCACCTGGGTTCAATTGTCGATTTATATTTTGACTTGTGAACTCTTTGGGCCTTTGACTTTATGATGTCTTGAGACCACTCGAGTTCAATTAGTCGATTTGTATTTTAACTTGTAAACTCTTTGGGCCTTTGACTATGATGTCTTGACACTGTTGAGTTCAATTGTCAATTTATGAATTTTTAAGTCTTGACTCTTTTTATATTTTGAGTCTTGACTTGGCTGCTTTGGTTTTGCTTTTATATATCCATATATATGTATTTTTTTTATTTTATTTTTTTTTTTTATTTATGATCATCATATATATTTGAACATAATCGCTGCATGTGCCTCGTCGCCACATTATATGCCTTATTGCCGTCTTGAAATATATATCTCATTATTAAATGTTTTTTTTTAGTGTGGTTTGTTTATCCCAAGTGATAAATGTAATGAAGGAGAATTAATGGACGGTGGATATAAGGAGCATATAATTAATTTAAATTTGAGGCAATATGGTGAATGGTTTAGATTTGATCATCAAGAGATAGGATTGGAGGGCTAATATTTCATCATCAAGCCACATTGTCTTAAGTTCGAGGCAAGATGAATAGTTCAAATTTGATTGGAGGGCTGAGATTTTATCATCAGGCAACAATGTCTTAAGTTCGAGGCAAGATGCATAATGTTTGATCAAGGGTCCAGATTTCATCATCAAGCTAAATGGTTTAAGTTCGAGGCAACTAGGCAATGAATGAGATATCATTTAAGAGTTTGATCAAGGGTCCAGATTTCATCATCAAGCAACATGGTTTAAGTTCGAGGCAGAGTGAAAGAGGATGTCGGTCAACATTAATTTGGTTGTGATCAAAGATTCAACGGCCATGATTTTTTTTGTAAACCAAATCCTAAGACCATGACCGTTAAATTTATTTATTTTTTTACTCATTCATTGAATATAAACTCTTTATTTTCTTCTCTAATTTAACGTAGAGTTATATTCACTGGGGAAGCCATTTTATTGCAGGCCATTGTATAAGATGCACGTGGGTATATTACATACAATCTCATTTTCTTCTTAAACATATTTGCATGTGTGTTTCTAATCATTTCTCTCCTTTGAATGAGCAGCAGACTTGACCAATTCACCCTCTTTCTTTTTGTTTTTTTTGTTTTAAATGAACATATCACCATATCACACATAAAGTCAAGGGCATAATTATAGTATGGAACTTGACTCTTTAATCCTCAAATATTGAAATAATCTTTTATATACTCGTCATCACATATGACTCCTCATTGTTTGTTTCAAAATCACCACCAGAGCACTTGTTCTTCAGGAGATCCGCTCACCGGCTGATTAGTAGGTCTTGTTGCTTCATGGAAGAGACCCGGTCATTCTCTTAACTCATTGATCTTGATATATCCATTCCTATCCTTATTAAATATTTGAATGCGTTGGATAGTAACTAGCTCCTCATGTTCCAATACAGAGTTGCAGCAATAATTTCTCTATAATCTATGGTACCACTGTAGCAGTATTTTATTCACATTAGCATTGGCAATCATGCAGTGGTTGTTCTCTCAATAGTCCACCATTGGTGCAGTCTCAGATTTACTTATTTTTATTTTATTTTATTATTTTTTTTTATTCTTTTTGCTACTATGTTTTTATGTTACCCGCAGAGACCATTGATGGCTTTAAAATTTGTTCGCCATGATGCCAACGAGTCTAATCCATGAATAATCAAGCAGCGCATGCACATGCCATGATCATTGCACCCGAACCATTCACGCGGCAACGAGTAGAAGAGCCTCAGGTCTTTGGCAAACTCATGCAGTATCTTCTCCTCTGACACAACAATCACCATCATCGTCGTCACTGCCACTAACGCCTTTCCTTCTGAGTTGTAAACCCTCGCATGAGAGCCTCCTTTGAATTCACCAAGTTTAGAGAGCGCCAACGTAGGATTCAAGTCGAGGCAGGCCAGCGATGACAAAGCACAGCAGCGACCGCGGCAACATGACAGCAACGGCAGCAGTGCAGCCTCCCCTCTCCCCTTTTCTTATCATATATATATATATATATTTTTGGTAGAGAAAAGCAAAAGCCTTAGTCTTCTTCTTCCTCTTCTTCTTTTTTCGATGGAGAACCGTCATTTGTTGCTCTCTCCGGCAGCGGCATCAACAGCGGAGGCGGTGACGGCGACGGCAGCAACAATAGCGATGACGACAGGGAGCGACCTCTTTTCTTTCTTCTTCTTCCTTTTCCTCGCTCTCTTTAGTTCTTCTTTGGCCGGTCAGACTCCTCCTCTGAAGCTTCTTCTCCCCGAAGGCGACAACCTTGGACTGGGATCTTCTTCTTTATTATTTGAATATATATTTTTTTTTAGCTCAGAGAAAACCAGCCTCTCTTCGTCTCTCCTTTGTCTTCCTCTGGTCAGTCCCGGTCCTCTTCTTCTTAAGTATATCTTTGGCCGAGAGAAGCCCAGAATCCTCTATCTTCCTTTGTTTTCTTAGCCTTCGTCTTCCCTCTTCTCCGTCTTCTTCTTCTTCTTTTGCTGGTCCGGTTCCCCTCTTCTCCTTTGCTCTTTTTTTTTATATCAGTATCTCTTCGCCTAGAGAAAACCAGAGTGCCTCTCCTTCGTCTTTCTCCCGTCGGTCCCGTCCTCTCTCCTTGAGTATATTTTTGGCCGAGAGAAGTCCAGAATCCTTCTCTTTCCCCCAGTTCGTCCTCCTCTTCCTCCTCTTTTAGTTTCCTTTCGGTTCCTTTTAAAACAACTTTTCTCACAACTGCTCCTCACGTCGTGGGTTCATCATGGGTCAACCACGCACCCACGCCTCCACGTTCCCATGCCATATATATATTATTATATTTATATATATATATATATATATGTACATATATGTCTTACATATAATTTTGTTTTGTTATTAATATTATTTTATCATGTGCTATTATTATTATTATTATTTTTTTTATTATTTTTTTTATTTATTTTTATTGTTTATTTTTTATTTGATTTGATTTTATTTTATTTATTTATTTATTTATTTATTTATTTATTTTATATATATATATATATATATATATATATATATATATATATATATATAATTTTTATTAGGTTTGATTTGATTATTATATATACGTAACTATTTGATTTGATTTTTTTTTTATTGATTTTATCTTATTATTTTTTTTTATTGATTTTTTTTATTGATTTTATCTTATTTGTATATTATTATATTTGATTTGATTGATTTATTATTATTATTGTTATTATTACTTTTTTATTGATATGATTTGATTTTTTTTATCGGATTTTATTTTATTTTAATTATATATATATATATATATTTTTTAAAAAAAATCTTTTATCCTATTTTTTTAAACTAATTATTTTTTATTTTAATTTATTATATTTGTTATATATATATATATATATTTTTGCCTTGTGATTTGTATTCGCGGTTGATCCTGATATTGTGGTTGCATCAAGATCGGTGTTATAGGCTGGTCTTGAACTTTGGATCGCCTTGAGATCGGTGCTTTTAGTTTATCCGGAGAATTGAATATTTAGATTGCCTCGAGATCGGTGCTCTTGGCAGATCTTGATATTTGAATATTTAGATCGCCTCGAGATCGGTGCTCTCGGCAGATCTTGATATTTGAGTATTTTAGATCGCCTCGAGATCGGTGCTCTTGGCTTATCCAGGAATTTGAATATATATATATATATTTTTAGATCGCCTTGAGATCTGTTTTCTAGGCTGATCTTTGGATTTTAATATTTAGATCGCCTCAGGATATGTATTCTTGGGTGATCTTGAATATATCTATATATTATAAAATTTATTCATCTTATCCACAGGTTGTCCTAATTTAATTATGATCGGGGAACATGTGATTTTAAAATTTTAATTTGATTTGAATTAGGACATGCAAAATTTTTTGTATAAACAGCTGTCAGCACCACACGCGACAAATTATACCCGCTGCTTGAGGGAAAGGAGATGGTCACTGATGATGTGATGGACGCTTTCGTATGCATAATACAAAAGTCGCTGAGCAAAGAGCCATATCCTTACAAGAAGCGCGCCTCCATCACCGGACCGCTTTGACCTTTGTTTATGTCAAAGCGGGGACGACGCACATGACACAATTATGGCTATGATCGGGGATCTGTCGCAAACCGCATGAAGTTCAAATTGTCATCCTCCCGATAATCATGAATGGCCACTTCCATGTCGTCGTCACCGACAATGATAAACAAGAATACGAGCATTATTGTTCATGTCCGAGTACGATAAGGGACGCGTTGGACATGGTAAGTTCTTTAATTATGTCCGATTAATATCTGTTTGGTATTTAAATCGGTATTCTAATCTCGACTTGCATATCTCGACAGCGGAATCTTTTCGACATTTGTGTCGATATGGAGTTCGGCGAGTCGGCGACGGCAAAGTACCCACTCGTGCACGACATAGAAACCCCACGCCAAAAACAAGGAAGCGTCGATTGCGCCGTCTACGTCATGCGGTTTATCGAGCAATTACTTTGGGGTGAGAAGTTATGGCTACCGCAGACAGACGTTTTTTTACCTCAGATTAAGGTATGTTACCCGCATACTTAAGGATGGGAGGGCAGCCGGCGTCCATGACAAAGGGGGTCAGTCCCAGCGGGTTAATTTTTTTGTTTTTGAATAACATGTCCCTGTATATCCGATCATCGATTTTGTTTTCGAATGTAAATCGGACAAATTCAATTCATTGTTTTCGTGTTCAAGAGCATGACTTGTATATCTTAATGTAAATTTTGTTTTGTTTTGAATTGTAAAGCAGGTTAAATTCCATTCAGTTTCATTTCATTGTTTAATTTACGTTCTAATTGTGTACATTTCACTTTCATTGTTTAAATATACTATATATTGTTTAAACATCAGTTGAAATGTTTCAAATTACAGTGTATCCGTTTAAAATAACAATGTCTCTGTTTAAATACATTCAATTCGTTGTAAAGAGTAAGAGTTTAAATATAGAAAGTTGCCCATCAATACACAATGTTTTCCTGTCATCGTCGGCTTATTAACAATGCCTAGTCGGCGACAATTTCATTGCAAGATCGTCGATTGTGACCGGATTCATGGCAGCGGCTGCAATGTAACTCGCGGACATCAAACGCTTGCGACTCGATCCTCTTTCGTCTAGGCCGCCCAGGCTGCCTTCTCGTCACAGGCGGTCGCAAACGAAGCTCATGATTTCCGTCTGAAGGCCTGTCATCGTCGGGTATGGGGAATATAGCTTCCTTGTACGCCAATTTGTAATTATCGACGGTGAAGTACCCGCTAATAAATCGATGTACGTGGTGTCCATGCGCATTATTGCTCGCAAGCGTGTTTGCAAGGGATACCATAAACTTGCCACCTTCGACATGAACAAGTTCGATGGCGAGATCCACGGAGTTGCTACTATCGGTCGATCACTCGTAACGATCATCGACACAACGACCAACACGAAGATTTCGGTTGTCCTCAACAATGATCTCTACCTTCGAATGTATGTCTGGGCATAAATAGGTCTCCCATTTGTTCGCTTGTTCACGCCGGTTACATAACATGCGCATCAACTTGAACCTGGCAAATAAGGTTAAACAAAGACAGCGATGGTTAAATAATTCGTAAATATGGTTAAACATTATTGTAAATATTTAAACGAAAGGATTAATATTTAAAGTCAGAAAAGTGCAATTAAACAAAGATTGAGAATGTTTAAAGGGTAACACTAAATGTTAAGTGTAAACCAACATTCGCAGACCTTATAGAGTCGACCATTTTCGTCACCGAGACGAGCTTCCTTGATCCAAGCATTGAACGACTCCGCGACGTTTGAATACATCTCACCCCAACGATCACCTCCGAATAGATAATTCGACCAATGTTCCATATCCGATTTATTAATCAACCAGTGATGAGCTTCGGGTGATGTGGCCTGCAGTTCATTCACGGTATCATCGAAATCTTTAGCCGTGGATGCCCACGCAGTCTGGAAGCATATAGACCAGCACTCCTCCCTCAATGCCTTCCCAAGTCCGACATTGGCTTTCGTAAAATTGGCCTCCAAATGTCGAAGGCAGTGATGCATGTGGCGAAGAAGGGAAGACTCTGCATCATGCGCTCACTAGGCCCTTGGACCTGTCCGAAACGAAGGTAATTATCTCATGATAATCTCCATCCTCGTATAAGGCATCGCCTAACTTAGATATGAACCAAGTCCAATTGGCATCGGGTCTCGTTGTCGACTATACCGAAGGCGACGTGAAAAACCATTGTTTCCATCTTTCCCCGTGGCACCCGATGAGTGTACCCGATATTTTTCCAAGGAGGTGGGTACCATCGAGAAACGATAGCGGCACCGCAAGCCCTCTTGAATCCCACAATACACGTACCGAAAGAAAAAGAATGCACGCTTAAAAGCGATCACCGTCTCTTTCCACGATCGCAACGCTGCCGGGATTTGTCTCGACCCACCTTATCCACATACCAAAGCAAAGCATCAGTAGTCGGAGATGTCATTGCTCGTCGAGGACCACCCGGGCATGCTCTTTTTCCTAACCAAGCCTGCTTGTATGGTATGTGGACACCTTGTTCCCGCAACATGTCCTTCTGAATGTCGATGGCCTTGTATAAGGGACGGTCCTTGAGCTTCTGAATCACTCGTGCTTTAACCCATTTTTTGGACGCTTTCGAATGCGACGCCGAACCTATGCCACCACCGCAAGTGTGTGACGGGTTGATTGTCTTGATTCTGAAAGTATTTTTGTTATACTCTTTTGATGCATGAAGGCGCCAATAACAACCATCGGCAGCGCATTCCACAGTCACCCGATGTTTTTCGTTCTTTATGAATTTGAAGTCAAAATTCTTTTTGATTGCATGATTTCGAAGTACATCCCTGAAATGTTCGACACCGTCAAAACGTTGTCCAATATCCAACGAAAGCACTTCAGAATGATCTGACGAGGAAGGAAGACATCCCACGCCGTCAGGGTCACCATGGGAATGAACTGGAGCACTCGCGGAATCTGAATTCCTGCCAACACTTCAGTCAAATGAAAAGATCAATATATTAAGCGGAGAATATAATGTTTAAGTGATAATGACAATATTTAAACGTTAAATTAAATACTTAAGCAGTTAACTAATAACGTAATTGACTAGTACAAGATTTTAACTAGTGACGGACATATTTAAACACTAATGACCCCAGACAACTGGAACAATTAAAAGAGAAGGAACTTACAACGAGTAAAACTCGTTTTCATTAGGATTCGGCAATGGCACATTTTCTGTCTCGACGACAAGATCAACTACAGCACATTTGAAGATGGAGTGCACGTGACACATCCGCTGGAAGTCAACATCGTTTTCTATTGGGCAAACCGTTTTATATCCATCTGGTGTGATGAACTTAACCCTGACAATAGAAACTTCGAGACCCCATCGCTCACAAATCTCAGCTAACACCAACTCCCAAGAAGTCTGAGCCGTGAACATTAGCACTCTTCCCTCCCCGTTGAATCTAGCAATACCACAAAAACTCTCCATAATATATCGGCCGAAAACCAAATCGTACAAACCAAATGAAATGAAGAACAAAAAAGTGCCGAAGAAGAAGAAGAAGAAGAAGAAGAAGATGTAAACAACTAACAGCAGTCAGATAGGCAAACAAAAAAAAGTGCATATATATATATATTACTGTCGTGATGAAGACAAAAAATTGCATAGAGGTTAGACTAGACGTGATGTGATTGGGCGGTATTTTTTCCTCCATCCCAAGGGCAAAAAAGTAAAAATATATGTCACTGTCGCGATGAAGACATATTGTCATCGCTCGACATGAGTATCTGTTTAAACGTACAGTATTTTATGTTTAAAGGGATAGATATAGTGTTTAACATAACGATTACCGGTTTAAATAAAGTCTATATCATGTAAATAATACGTAAACCGTTTAAATAAAGTTATTTAACTGTTTAAAATATATGTTATTGTTTAAATTGAATGCTTTCATTGACATCGCGTTGAAGATGGGTACCTCCTGGGTCACTGTTTAAACATCTTTACGTATTTTCTTAAACACCGTTGTCATTGTTTAAAGAGTAACTAGAGTATTGTTTAACTTTTTCTATTGTTTACACCGTTGTCATTGTTTAAAGAGTAACTTTTTCTTAAACACCGTTGTCACTGTTTAAACATATTTACATATTTTCTATTATTTATAATGACGTTCTTTTTGTTTCCCACATTGTTTTTTTACTAGGTCTCTGTTTAAATTTCGAAGTTCACATTCAAATAAGCTTGTTTCGTTTTATTTATAAAAGATTTACAACATTTACAACATTTACAACGTCCCTCTCGGGACTTTGATCACTCACGACTCGACCCTCGTATAACGAAACAAAGTATCCGTACATTCGAATGCTCACGACGGTTTGCATAACATGCGCGATCAACTTGAACCCGCACAACGTACTAACATTAAAAAAAGGTTAAACAAACACATTCATGAAAAACGACTATTAATCAATGTGTCATGGTCGGGACTTAAGCGAAGATCCCGATAGTTAAACACGGGGACGTAATAGTTGTACATCGACGTAATGTTCTTAAGCGTAATGAGAAAATCTCAAGTGATAAATATCAACCCCGTCTTAAAGGATGTTTCCTGATCTCCCTCCTCTAGAGAATCCTCCGCAATCACGAAATACGTGAAAACTTTCTTTTCTTACCCAAGTCGAAATGCTCGCTTAATTGCTTGCCCGTCATCCACCGCTGAAGAATCCTATGCATTCAGGCAATTATGAGAGCATTTCGCCTTTGGCAGGAAAAGATAGTTTAACTTGTTGCGTGATTGCGGCTAAATGATTCTCAAGATAAGGAAGAAGGTTCACGAAACATCCTTTCAGATAGAGTGGTTGTCCATGGGAAGAGGAGGATGAGGAGGAGGAGGAGGAGGAGGATGATGAGGACGACGAGGAGTGGTTGTCCATGGGGAGGGTTCTTCCCCAGTTATTTATGGTGTGAATTCCACAGCGGTCGACTCTTCATATCCGAGAAAAAAAGTTAAAGCGACGATGGCCGAGCATTGATCGATGAGAACGAGCGGGTGTTCGGATATTTATGTTACAGTGCGTAAGAATTAATGCCGTCATTAATTCTTATGCACGGGATACTCATAACCTTACCACCGCCCGTGCCACCCTGCCAACAATTCGGATCAAAGCGAAAAAGATCTCCGCTTTTACTGCAGAGACTTTGATAATTTACACGTTAATATTAATAGTTATACATGTAAAGATAATGTTAAAGCGGAGATGGCAAGTATTAAACGGATATGACAATTATTAAACATATTAGTAATATATTTAAAGCGGATAATAGCAAATAGTTAAACATTATTTAAACAATAGTTCTTCTCGCCGTAATACAACTTTTACAACCATAAACGAGAAGACGACAATGGCACATCGTCGTGCCTCGACAATAAAAATCGACTACGACTCATTTGAAGATGAAGTGCACTTGACCAATCCGATGGAAATCAATTTCATTTTTCGTTTGAGAAACCGATTTATATATTTCGGGTATGATAATGAGGAGAACAACAAGATGTAATGCAACTCCTTGTCATTGTCTATCAGAAACCAAGCAGAAAGCCCTTCAAAAGGTTGAACATGATGTTATTTGGCGCTTTCCTTTCACACCATTTTCAAGGCCAAAAATGGGATTTCACAACATGGACCCATTTGAAGTGAACGGTAGGGGGTAAAAGGGAAGTTAAACACTAACGGAAGGGCTGTCCGGGGTGTATAAAAGTAGGAGGGGGTTTTTGGGAAGTTTTGAAAATTACGAGGGGTGAACAGTAATTTTCCCTTTTTTTTAATGTAAGATGGATAAAAAATAAAATTAACATTTCTATCCAAAAATAAAAAATTTAAATAGTATAAAAAATAAATATAAATCTCTTTATATCTTATATTTTTGAATCATAGATATGATTTTCATAGACATATCAAACATAACCGAATTTATCATGCATTTTTTAACAAGAAATTAATTTTGAATATATTTTGAAAATTTTAAAAGAAATATAATTCTAATTTACTTAGTTGATTAATTATAAAAAAATCTAATTAAAATTATTGCAAATGAGAGTTTGTTGTGAAGTTGCTTATTATAAAACAAACATAAAATAGTACAAAGGGTATTATAAGTAATTTTATAGTATTTTTGTCCAGTACTCGAGAAGCTATCCAAAAAAATATCAAACATGGTACAAGATAAATATTTGTGTTATACTACAACTACTTGTTATGTTTCTGCTTAAGTTGTACTTAATTGCGTATCAAACACACCTTAAAAATTGCAGAGTATAGAAAGAAACCTAAAATTTTCTTATTTTCACCGGCATTCTTATTATATTAACCCACATGCTTTAATAAATTGATGGGTGAGGATAATAACTGAATGTATAAATTGAAAAAAAAAAATGGTAAACACCCACATGCTTCACCGTTGATCTCCTAGGGGTTGTTTTTTCTTTTCTAGAAGCATGTTTTTTCAGTTCGAGTACATTTTACGTCTAGTGGACTTTGTTTGGCACATGCAGTCTTTTAGCCTAGCTCTATAATAACCATCGTATCAAGTGACCCGGCGGGCCGGGCAGCCAACCTGTCACCAGATAGGTTGACCCATCGGGTTGAACCGCCAATCCGGTTTTTTTTTATATATATTTTAATTTTTCTAAACTTTATTATAAAAACAAAATATGGGTTTTGGAGGAATCAAACTAACAACCTTTTATTTAGACTCCCAAAACAAAAACCAACCCACTCACAAATGATTGTTGTTTTGTCGCTACCAAATATTTTTAAAAACAAATTTGTCTTATTTTATATTTAATATTCAACATGGACAAAATTATTTATATAGAAAATTATTATTATAAAAACCACTATATTTTTTATGGTGTAAAATAATATAAACATGTTTAGAATTATAATTCTTTATGTAATACTTTTATGTATTTTTTACGTGAAATTTCTAAAATTTTGTGTACATTTAACATGTTATTACTGTAAAATTATAATATTTTTTAAAATATTTATTAATAAATAAATAATTTAAATTTTTATTAAATTGATAAGAAATTTTTTACTTTAACGTAATTTTCAAAAAATTCTTTTAGTTATAATTTTTTATCTATCTTCAGTTAACAATTTATTTTAAAAAAAATTAAATTAGGGTAAAAATATTCATTATGAGATAATTGCAACAATTCTATCATTATAAAAATCATTGTGATAAAATTTTTAGAAACATCAAATCTTCTTGCTAAGTTATTGCTTGCAGGGCATTGGCACATGTTTTGAAATTCTCTCGTGTACATGCTGAGCAACTTGGCGGGAGATTAACTCTTAACAACTTCGCCTTTGCTGATGGCTCATTTCTCTTCTTCTCTTGCTTTTGGAATGCCACAATCGAGGTAGGTGGTGCAGGATTCTTTAGCTCTGATTCTAATTACTCGATTTTCATGGCAGGTTCCTATCATATACATGCGGAGAATGTTAGAGGACCCACATACTTTAGACTCATATTTATTTCAAAACATTCTCACTAAAAGTTTAGTACTACATTACCTAGCTACAAAATCTTCATTCACTTTATATATAGTATTATTCATTATCCTTTAACTTTGCTTTAGTGGTTATGCTCTCTTACGCGCAGGCGCATGGGTGCAAATTTTAGGGTTTGGATCCAGAAATTAGCTTAAAAATTCTGAACTCACGTAGACGCATAGTGCGGACACGAATGCACCAGATTTAATGGGTGCAGTCACGTAATGGGTTTTTACCTTTCCTGCTTCTACTCCGACAACAAACCAAGCTGTTGTGGGTGGATGTTGGCCTTCAGATCAACAGCAGAAGATTTCTTTGTCTCATGATCCATACAGCAGTTGATTTCGCCTCTGGGTTCAATGTATCAATCAGCTTCTCAACTTCATGGGCTGTTCTAAACTGCATGTTAACCTGGGCTTCTCCAGCCTTCAAGTCAGCTACTTATGCTGTCCATCTTCATATCCTTAAATAGTTTTTCCAGGGCCATGATTTGCCTCATTGGTTAATGAAGGTCGTCATTAATTCTGGCTTTGAGTTGTAATGTTCTTTTCATGTTGCTTTTCTTGTTCTGGCCTTGTTTTCCTTGTTGTTGGGTGTACCTCAGTTTGTAATGTTCTTTTATTTCAATAAAATCAGCTCTCGAGCTCATTTCCCCAAAATCTGCATGATGCTATTTATATCAAACAACCCCATTTAACTTTTCAAATTGCCTTGGGATGTTGTTGTTTTGAATGTTCAGAGAAAATTAAAGGCTAGGAATCATTCAGACACTCAATTCAAGAGTGAGATACTTTCCAATCCATAATAACACTATTGTGTGTGTGTGTGTGTGTGTTTTTTTTTGCAGGGACATGATAACATCATTGTTGCATAACTAGCACGCACATTAGAAAATTTCATGAAAGCTCAACCGAATAAAAATGGAAAATCCTGAGGCATCTATTACAGATGAAATGGAAAGGTCGTTATCCTTAATACTAACATTAGACCCCCAATAGCCTGCTAATACACTGATGCAGAACAGAAGACAGGTCCACAAACACACACACTGACACAATAATAATAATTATAAAACAGAGGTATAGAGAATTGAGGATAATACAAGAACGATGCACCAAAATTAGGACAATCCGGCTTTTTCACAGATGAGATCAACTCTAGTACAAGCTAGCGTTTGCATGGAAAAAGAGATGTTCAGTCTTTCAGACCTGCGCTGTACCTTGTGTAAATCCAGGATCCTCGCACCTGTACTTCCCATCTGGGCCAATACCAAAACCTTTTGGATCAGCAAAAACATTCTCCAGCAACTGGCTTCGAGGAGGAACTGGACTGGCATCCGCAAATTCCACAGCATCTTCAATCACATCATCAATTTTCGCCTCAATTGTTTTAAGCTCAGACTCAGTGGCCAGATTGTGTTCGAGAATGTATTTCTTCAAGCCTAGAATGGGATCTCTAGCAGCATAGTGAGCTTTCTCATCTGTGGAATATAAGCACAGAATATTTTATCAATTCTTGAATGAAATTAACAGTGGGTTGCTTTGTAGCATGGCTAATTTTGGTGCATCAATAATGGTTTTAAAGAAAATTTGGACACTCTCAATGTAAATGCATGATGATGAAAATAAAGAAAAGTCTTCCATTCAAATAAGACAACCACAGAAGAAAATTTCACACTCTATGTCCTTGTCACCTTCAAAATGAAATGATTATGGTGGATGAGATACACCAATACACGGATTTGCATATGCATTTTTCAACTTTTTGGCATATAGAGCAATACAGATCACTCTAACATGTGCTGATAAAACAATTAATCTAAATGAGAACCGATTAGTTGGGTATCCCGAAGTTGGTTTCATACGTTTTAAATGGTTGAAGCGCCAAACTCTTAATTGGCAAATTTGCAGGTTTGCCTCATGCAGCAAATGCGCCAGAGACAAAGCAATGCACGCCTATTATAGAGACCAAGTTGTGGACATCGAAACAGCTTTTCCCATCCACTCCTCCAATTAAGGTATAGCGATGGGGGAAAAAAGACAATGGCAAGGACATAGCATGTTTATGGGGATAACTTTATGGCTGTTTGCTGATAGTCAACAAAGACTATAGCCCAAGAGAACTCACACACATAGAAGTACTTTCATGCATGTTCACAAATATGATAATGGTAGACCATATCAGTACATGTTAGCAGCACAACAATGATTGAAGTTTCAAGCGCTTCACTAAACTCATATGATTGAAATAGAAAATCCATTGATCATCTGCTAATTCCTCCCTAGCATGTTATGAACGCATTGGCCTTGGTTGGCAAAAAATCACCAAGTGTAATTGACCCTACCTCGAACAATCTATTTTGATTTAAAACCACTTATGATTTTGAAGTCCATACAAATATAATTCAGACAAAGGCAATCATTTTCACCTAGGAGAATTATTAATTTTGACAAACATTTATAAGCACCCACATTTTACTCAAATAATTGAACTTCAGCTTAGCTATGCAAATTCTTCAACTTATTTGGGATTCTGTTTTCAGCATTCTTATGAACTTCCCCAAATTAGTAGCTTTTAATATGGAAAACTATACTCAATGAAAGTCATATGTATGGCTTGGAGGGAGATCTTCTTGTGTTCGATTAATTCCATATGGATGAAACTTGAAAAGAGAGTTAACAGTTTCCCTCTGAGTTCTAATATCAATAGGAATTCTACACCTTACTGTTCACATGTTATGGTGTGAATATCAGACTGTACATCTCTATTGGTATATCCAAATAACAGGTAGGAACATAAACTGAAGCATTCTTGGGCTACAAAACAATTCCATTGATTTGAGTATATCTGTACCAAAGCTAAAGCATTCACATTTCAATCAATACAAAAGAACACGAAAAAATCTAACAAGCTAATGATCAAAAGCAACAAAAGAACTTCAGTAGCAATGAATGAAAGCCTCACCTGGTCTGCGAAGCTCATCAGGATCAGCAAGTGAGTGGCCTCTGAACCTGTAAGTCTCACACTCCACCAGTGAAGGCCCCTCACCTCTTCTCGCTCTCTCAATTGCCTCCTTGGCCACCTCCCTAACCTTGAGCACATCCATCCCATCAACATGTACCCCAGGCATCCCAAACGGTTGCCCCTTCTTCCAGATCTCTGGGTCCGACGTCGCCCTGAAGTGCGACATCCCAATCGCCCACAAATTGTTCTCCACCACAAACACAATCGGCAGCTTCCACAGCGCCGCCATGTTCAAGCACTCAAAGAACTGCCCATTGTTACAGGTCCCGTCACCAAAGAATGCCACAGTGACAAGGTCACAGTCCGATTCCTTAAGTACCTCGCGGCGATACTTTGCGGTAAAAGCAGCGCCAGTAGCGACAGGAATACCCTCTCCAATGAAAGCAAAACCTCCAAGAAGCCCATGCTCGGCCGAGAACATATGCATGGAGCCACCCTGGCCGCGGCAACAACCAGTGGCCTTGCCGAAGAGCTCAGCCATGACAGCACGAGCGCTGACGCCCTTACTAAGGGCGTGGACATGGTCGCGGTACGTGCTGACAACAGTGTCAGCCTTCTTAAGGAGCTTGATGAAACCAGTGGAGACGGCTTCCTGGCCATTGTAGAGGTGGACGAAGCCGAACATCTTGCCTCTATAGTACATCTGCGCGCACATATCCTCGAAGGAGCGGCCCAGAACCATGTCCTCATAGAGCTCTAGGGCCACTTCGCGGGATATCTCCTGCGAATGAATTAGATCTCGAATTGTGAATATAATAGAGAAGAATCAGAGAACGGAGTGGAGATGCATACCGGAACGGGGCCGAGGTCGGTCTTATCGGCGAGAAGGTCAGAGGGAGCAACTTGGATTGGGTGGAGACGAGAGGAGAAGGTAGAGGATGAGATGGAGGGCTTGGAGGAAGAGAAGGAGAGATGGTGGGAGGAGTAAGAGAGGAAGGGGATAGATGGCTTGAACAAAGTGGATTGGAGGGGGATGGGATGAGGCGGGAGAAGCCTGAAGGCTGAGAATGCCGCCATTGTTGGGTGAAGGTGGCGGATCGGAGGCGAAGAGGCGGAGTGAACGAGGAGGAGGGAAAGGGGGGTGGGAGAAGCCGACGAAGCCGTCGACAAAAAGGAAAGAATGGATAAATAGCAAGTGGGAAGAGAGAGAACGTATCCATTTCAACTTCTACACCATAAATTTTCTTTCTTTCTTTTTTTTTTTAATGAAAATTTTTCTTCTCTTCTTTTGATCTTATTTTGAAAATTTTGATGTTGTTCTCAATAGCAAATTCTAAATGAAGTTATCTATGAGCACGAGAGTCATGAATATTGCAGGCATTTCTGATCAGAATACTTTTATGAAGTAATCGGCTCCTCCTAATAGCTTAAATTTACTTGTAATTTTTGTTGACAGTCTTCACTAGTTTAGTCGCTTTTTTCTTGATATTTTTTTTTTGTTTTGTTATTTTTTTATTTTTTTTATTTTTTATTTTTTTATCCCGTTTATTTTACTATTTGTGAGGTTCCAGTTTGTTTTTTCTTTATATCTGATTTTTAATAAATCAATAATTTATACATTTTATTTTAAAAAATTGATGTTAGCATTAAACAGACAACTTTTTTTTTTCATTATTCTGACCTTGGCGTGAATATTTTTTTTATTATTTTAAAAAAATTAAAATATTTTAGTCAAGATTTTGTTTTTTAGGTAAATAACTTGTAAGAAATATGAAAATATTTGTACCGGTTTATTTAAAGTACAATCCTACGCGGGGATTATAATTATGGCATGATATTAAATGGATATCTCATGGCGGCATGCATATTTGATATTACTTTCTTCTGATTATCAAAAGCGGCAGAAATAGGAGGTAACACGTTATAAATGTATTTGGGCCTATGCCACCGAGGAAAAGTAAACAACTACTACTACAATGACATTCTAAAAAGTAAAGTCAAAGAAAGCTATCCAATCCAAGAAAACAGAGCTCACAAAGGACATGGTACACACGACTGATTGATCTGACCATTTTACTAAACAATATGAAGCTTTGGCATTTGGCAATATTATTGCTTAGGTGAAACAACGGTTCATGTAACTGCAAAATGCTACATTTGCAGATATATTTTTTTTTGTGTACATGTAAAATAAATAAATCAGAACTTATTTAGATTTTTTTTTTTTTGAAAAAAATTGGATAAACCACAAATTTATTAAAAAGAAACAAACAGGGAGAAACAAAGTACAAAAGATAAGACAACAAACAAAGAAACAAAGCAGAAAACTGCTATCCTCACCAGGGATGAGGAAAACAGAGTACATAGAAATCAAATAAAGTGGAGGAAAGAGAAAAGCAATCTGAAGCCGGCGAAGTCAGCCATCTGGAGACACATGCCAGCTCAGAGAAGAAAGAAACGAACTACTCCTGAATCGGATTGGGCGCCAGATCTCTGGTGTGGTCAGTAGATCTGGAATTGAGGAAGTTTAAGGAGTGTTTGATCTTCAGAGTACCCTCTAAGGCTTTCAATTGGTGGGAGTCTGAATCTGCAGAAATCCAAGAGGGAATCATATTAGCAGTTTTATAAATTGTAGCAGAAGTAGGTGAACATATTTGGCTTTGGAACAGAGTTCCCAAATATTTCTGAGAGTAGAATTAATAGAGGGTATCCAATTGGTCCAGACGTTTGATACTGAGGAAGGTAGAGTTTCAGTATCAAATAAACATTTGAAGAAAGACCAAATTCGATCAGAGTAGAGACAGTTTAAGAAAAGGTGGTCCACTGACTCAGTGTTATTATGGCATAGAATACATGTGTCAGTGGCATATGGGTTGCAACCTTATTTGAACAGGTTCTCAAGTGTTAGAATTTTGTTATCCCAGGCAAGCCAACAGAATAAGGTGATTTTGCTAGGAGACTTAGTTTTCCAGAATTTGGAATAGAGTTGATTGCGAAATCCTCAATCGATTAAGAAATTGTAAAAGGATTTGACAGTGAAAGTTCCATTTTTTTTCTAATGCCCAGGAGTAGGAATCTTCATGATCATTGGAACAATCCGGTAAGGAATATAGTAAGCTGGCAAAATCATTTGCAGTGACAGATCTAAAAGGATTACCCTGGGAATTGAGAATATGAATAAATTGTTTTAAAGTAATCCAAGGGTAAGGGCAGTCCAGAAAGAGAGATTCCCAGTGATTTTTGGGGGACTGACCCTCTAGCCATCTATCATACCAAAATAAAGTTTTTTCTCAATTGCCAATTGATTTGATTAAGTAGGATCAAAATGAATGAAGTATGGTATTAATTCCCACCCAAAAGAATGATATATTTCTTGGAGGTTGTGAAAAAAGGAAGCTTGGGGAATCTCTGTATAAATAATTAGCTTTAATGATCTTGGACCAACAAGATTCCGGTGTAGTTATGAATTTCCACCACCATTTTTCAAGTAAAGCTTTATTGAATTCCTGCAGATCAAGGATGCCCCAACCACCCATGCTTCGGGGACGACAAATTCTTTTCCCAGGTCAGGGCCTTTCCAAAAAAAGTCTCCTGATTTTGTCAATCTCTTGTATGACCCAGATAGGAAGTTTGAAAACTGACATCCAATAAACTGGTATTGAGGATAACACAAAATTAATAAGAGTTAAGCTGCCCCCCAATGAAAGGTAGATTGCTTTCCATGGTGTGAGTCTTGCACGAACAGATTCGATCAACTTTGTCCAGTCAGTTCTTCTGGGTTATCTACCAGAAAGGGGTACACCCAGGTAAGTGATGGGTAGACAATCTTTATTACAATTAAGGATTTTTGAGGAGAAGGAATTCGGTTGGTAACCGAAATTGGTGGAATATAGGCAGCTTTTTGAAAAGTTGATTGAAAGACCAGAGCAGCTTTCGAAGAGGTAAAGAATTAATTTAACAATTTTAAGATCTTCATGTCCACCAGCCGAGAATATGATAAGATCATCAGCATATTGTAAATGGCAAATGCTATTAGATTGGTCAAGTTGTACCCCAATCAGTACTTTGGAATTAATCGCGTGATAGAACATGGCACTAAGAGTATCAGCCGCTAAGGCAAAGAGAAGAGGAGAGAGAGGGTCACCTTGTCTCAGACCTCTTTTGCAGCGAATGTAGCCCTGAGTAGTACCGTTAATGAGAATTTGAGTTTTGGCTGTTTTGAGAATGGTGTGTATCCATGAGATCCAACGATTGCCAAATCCTCTAGCTTCTAGTATCTCAAGAAGAAAATTCTAGTCCAAGGAGTCAAAGGCTTTAGCAAAAGCAACTTTAAGAGCGTAGCCAAGAATTTTCCTTTTTTGAAGATTAAAAATCACTTCCTGGGCAGCAATAATATTATCTGCAATACATCTACCCTTAATGAATCCGGATTGAGTATTATCCACTAATGAACCAATCTTTTCGCTCAATCTAGAGGCGAGAACTTTGAAAATGATTTTACAGGTAGAATTGATAAGACTGATGGACCTGAATTTAGAGACCTCAGTTGGGGAGCTTGTTTTAGCAATAAGAGCAATGTGAACCCAATTGAGTCGTTCATAGTTGATAGTGCCATCATAAAAATCACTACAGATTTTAAATATATCTCCCTGGATAAAACTCCAATGTTTTTGTTAAAAAAACATAGGGAATCCATCTAGACCTGGAGCCTTATCTGCGTTAAGATCGAACACAACATTCTTTATTTCTTCAGAAGAAAAAGAAAGTTCTAGCGAGGAAAGATCAACTCTATCTTTGATTATTTTAAAGAAGAAGAGCGTGACCTTTTGCACTCTCCCGTGGATTGCACTTAAATATTATGCGTATAACAACATGATATGTTGGACGGTTGTGGAAAACTAGGTACCACCGAGAGCGCCTGGATAATTGTAGGTATAATTGCTAAGTGAAACCTCAACTAGTTACAACTCATAATTATAATCTTCTGGGTCACCTTCCAAGCCTCCTTGCAACTCCAAATATGATGGCCTTTGTCAACAACCCTCGATCGAGTGTACAAGCTAGGGCCACAGCCCCACCGATAATGAGGAACCTCGGTATGCTATTTTTTTGCCGTTTCTCATCTTCTGCTTCTACAATATCAGATACATTGTTGCTAGTATCCAATGATCTAAGGTAGTCAGAATTGATCTTGGTATTGATTTGTGCCATAAAGGCACACCGTGAAGGGGGGGTGCCGGCTTGCCTCTCAATCTGGTATGCCCGAAGGCCAGGTTCGATCTTTTTAACCAGGCCCCACATGCCCTGTCGAACCCCCAGCTTTGCTAACTCCCGAGGGATGCCCATGTCTTCGTGATGGAACAGTATGACTTCACAGGCAGTAAGCTGGCCATCGCCCCTTCTTGATTCAACTGGATCACATAACCAAGATGATAATAATCCAAGTTATTTAGAATGATTTGATGTAATGATAATACAATTAAAATATGAACATCAAGGTGGATTTCTAGTTACCTGGACGAATACACCAGCTTGAATAATACAAGTCAACACGCTTGGGTTTATCCCGTCTAGGTACTGAAGGGTAAGGCACTCCCTAAATAATGAAAGCAAGAGTTAGACATGAATTTCAGATAATACATAAATCTAACAAGAGGCAAGGGGCATGCTTTATTTTAAAATATGCAATGCTTTAGCTCTTCAAGTCATCAAAAGATAAGGACTAAAGGGTGCCTAGCGAGTGACGAACTGATCTCAAAGAAAAGGTCAGAATTGCTAAGCGTGTACAGAGATAGAATAGAAACTGCCAAAGGGTAATTCTAAGAAATGTTTGATGCCACCAAAAATTATTTTATAGAAGATTAGTAATAGGCTCACTATGTTGCACATCATGTGACAATCAGTCAAGTATTTATCCACCCAAATATCTGCATTAGATGGTAGATCATGACAACTTATAGGTGTAAAAAGGTCTTCCCACAAGATTGGTTGTTGAATTGTCAGCTATCGTAACCAACAACCAATCTTGGTTTCTGCTTGTGGTTCATCAATTTGGAACAATCTAAACTCCCAAGACTATAAAATATAACAAGGAAAAAAAAGACAACAAGCTACATACAGAAATATATTTGTCCTGATGGCAAGGGCTATAAGACACAAAATAAATAAATAAATAAATAAACGAAAGAAAGAAAGAGCAGCAAAGAGAGAACATTCACTAAGCAAACTAAAAGCTCCCTCTCTTAATTTGTTGAATGCCAATTTTCTTTGTAAGATTGAATCTAGCTAAAAATTTTCAAACTTGGACAAATCATTCATGGGCAAATCACCAATTATAGAAAATTTCTTTAATGAAAAACAGCAAAATTCAATTCCAATGATAGACCATTTATGCACTAGGACATTGTAATCGATGATGTCCAGTGCAATGAAAAAATTTTCATTCTTGTATCTACCATTCTGAGTTTTCCAAGGCCTAATAATTCTTCTGTACGAGTTGATCCAATTATTGTGTTGTGATTAAACCATAAACTACAGTCTACACACATAAAAATATATGAAGAACATCTGATTAAATACAATATGCAGAGAGATAAATTACCATACACTATGTTTTCACTGACTTCACATACCTTTGTCACACAGTAATATGTTCTTTCTGATTCCCATATTCGTCGACCAATAATGTACTCTCTATCACTACAGAAGAAAGGAAACTGCAAGGGAAGGAAAAGAAATAACAAATCAAAACCAAAAGCACACCCAAGAATCATCAAAACTAAAGAAATGCAGGAAATGGAAAAGGTGTTCCAACCTTTCGAATCCAATGAACCACCATTGTCCCTGTAGTGGGGCACTCCTCTAACGTAGAATAATGAAGGAGCATGTCATCCCATTTGTTCTTCAGCCGGAACTCATCGTCCCAAAAAAAATCCCTCACAATCTCGGGAGTCACATCTTCATACACAGTCCTACTTCGATACTGCGGAGGCCCCGTCTATATAATGAAGAAGAAAAAGAACAAGCTAAATTAGTATTTCACAAAACTCTGAATTCAAAGAACAACCTGTGAATCATGTTCATCACCTCAGGCTCTCTCCGCCATGCCTGATAGCTCATGTTGGGCAGAGATTTATCCATCATTTGGTGCCAGGACGGTCCACCATCTGTCATCTCCACAAGCTTGCAAAGATGATCCAAATCCTCTGAAGTCACTGCCAATTCCGGCACTTTCGACCTGCAAAATCAACAACGACATCAATCAACCCAATTCCAATTCCAATTCCCATTCCCATTCCCATTTCCATTTCCATTCTCATACCAAATCACAACTTACTTCATCAAATCCACTCCATTCTCCTCATTCCCGGAGCTCTCACCAGCAACCAAAGAATCCGAAGCCGTCTTCAACACCCCACCCGAACTCCCCTTCTCTCCAACAAAATTCCCAACCCAGCGCGGTCTCCAAGCCCATCCAACCAACAACCCAACAAGCAGCGCGATCCAAAGCAACGCAGCCAAGAAAGCAAGCTCCGAAACCATTTCCTCAATCGTCTGCTTCTTCAGCACAGCCATCACCACATCAAGAACCAGCGCCATCTCGACACCAACTCCACAATCCCTTCGAAGTAACACTTCAGCGATTCCAAAGTTTTCCCCTGAACGAGGAATGCAAGAGCGCACCGAAATCGTTCGACGATATGGCGACACGAAGCCGAACACAAGGCGGTGAGCGGATAAGGATTCACATAGATTGAAGCTATAACGTGTGTGTAATTAGGATTCCCCAAAGGAAATCTAACTATTTAAAATAAATAAATAAACTAAACTAATAAAGACTTGAAGAAGACCCAGAGTATAACAGTTTAAGAGACTTTTCTTGTGAATATAGAAACGCATTGATGCCGAGAAAGATCGCTGTGAATCTTTGTTTATATACTACTGCGATGGGCTGGGTCTTGAGTTTTGACTTGGCCCAAGCGCTCGTTTGCCACGTTTCCATGACTTGGTGCTCATCTTGGACGGTGTAAATATCATCACATGATATGTTTGTCAAAATATATATATGTTAATCTATCATCACACGCCCTGAAATCATCATAACCACACATTTAAATTATAATGAGTTAAATACTCTGAATTTATGTGCATGAGATTGATGTGTCTCTCTTAGTTTTGGTCATGTTAGGCGCTAATGAGAAATGGAGTTCCATCAAAAGCGTAAATCCGCGTTTTGACCCCAGCTTGGAATTTGGAGAAAGTTTTCAAGTTTAGGACCAGCGTTTGAATACGATGAGAGGTGCCAACTTTATTTTAAAAACATGAGGCTTTGAAATTGATGGCATTGAAAACATATTTATGGGACGTTTTGTATGGTTTTTATTATATAATTGTTGGACTTTGGAAGAATGAAGGTTTGAATAATCCATTGTTCAGCATTTATGCTAAGCCCCTAAGCTTTACTTCATTGTACTCTTTGTACCGTCCATCCTAAATTATGAGTAATTTAGCTGGTTATTATAAAAAGAAGGCTAGTATTGCATACATTCTTTAAAAATTTAAAGTAATTTATTAAAAATTGAATGGTTCATAAAATATGTTTAGAGATTTTTAAAAATAATAATAATAATAAAATAAAATATGAATACCAAATATATTTTTTAAATTATTATGATTTTGTTGATGTTGATTTGGGCATGCGCTCAATCTTACTATCATCGTCACTCTTTGGGCTATCACATATCTCGATTGTGAAGGATTTGAATCGAGATATTAACTTGATAGAATAGATGGAAGTTTTGTCTTTCCCTAACTCTTTCATATCAAACCACTGAAATAATATGTGATCCATGGCAAAAATTATAAAAGTGGTGGAGAAACACTTATACAAGATAATGCAATGATTTCTAAAATGGCTCAATGCCACAAATTTTTGAAAAATGAAAAGAAAACAAGTAATAATATTAGATTAAAAACCTCACTAGTTGCTCCACATACGGCGTGTGTCACCTTTGTATATATAAAAAAAATGCTCCGCATAGAATTGTAAGTGAGATCACATGAGAAGATACTAACTCACAATTTTAAAATAAGGTTGTGAATTAAAGAAAATCCTGTTGAATCTCGCTTAACTAGTCTATCAAGTATAAGAATTTTGTTACAATAACTTAGCCACATATATGTATATATTTATATATCTTTTTTTTTTGACAAAAGTGACAAGCGCCATATATATCAGGGGCGTGCACAAGAGCTGAGAATTAATCATCCAACTCGAGCACCATCAGTTAGAGACGAGAGGTTTAGGCTGCCAGCCTGCACCCATAACTGGTGATCCATTACCATTATTGTTTTTAACGAGTTTTGAACTTGAAATGTTTTTATTATCTCACCCTTATTTTCTGTAATAAGACCAAATACCACTAGACCAATTACCACTATGTGATTTTAGCAGTTTTTCCTGGGTCTAATAGAGAGCTCTGAATACTAATCATTGATTCTGCTTACTCCCCCAACTCTGTAAATTGAATTGTTTCCAATCTTCAATTTTTCAGCATTGCATTTGTACTTTTTTCTATTTTCTAATAAGTTGTACTTTATTGACTTTTATAAAAAAAAATACTGATTTAACCACTTTAATTCACAAGAGTCCTGAGATATTTATGGCCAGAAGCATATTCTCAGTCCTTTTGGTACTGTTAACAACCCTACATCCTCTTTCATCTACTTTCTTAGAAAAATAGACTACACTATAGAAAACACTCTTATTCATTTGGATAATAATTCTAAGCATCACAAGTGTTGGAGTCTTACCTCTAGCGGCCTCTTTTCAGTTAAATCTTTTTATAATTTTTTATGTGATGGAGGTACTCGATGCCCATCTAGTAAGTTATCTAGAAAAGAATCTATCCAAAGAAGATTAAGGCTTTCACTTGGTTAACTTGGGACAATAAGATCCTCACTCTAGAGAATCTTACGCAAAGAAAATGTATCAAACTTCCAACTGCCACTTGTGTGTTGTACTATGCAGTTATAGAATCAGTGACCATTTATTTCTTCATTGTCATTTTGCCATACTCATTTGGGAACACTTTCTACAGTGCTTTGATCGGATCTCACTTTCCATGTCCATTGCTAATATTTGGGGATCGTGGAGAGTGAGGCTAAGGAAACCGATTAGGGAAACTTGGGATGCTCTTTCAAAGGCATCCTTTGGCACATTTGGCTCTAAAGAAATAGACGTATATTTGATTCATCTTTTATTTCTCATATTTCAACGATTGCTAAAATTACTAACACTTTTTGCTTGTAGTTTTTTGCAGCTCCTAAAGTTAAAAGGCAAAAGATGGAGGAATCGACTAGCATCGTCAAGAAAAGCCCGAACTTCGCAGTTTCCAAGGGGATGAGTCTAGTAGCCCTTGAGGGTTATCTGATAGAGCTAGTCAGTATGTCAGCAGGTATTGTTTGTCTTGTTTTGTTTCTTGAGCTCTTCTAGAGACACTCACGTCCTAGTAGGAGCTTTGGTATTGTATGTTTAGTTTGTTTCTCGCTCCATGTCTACTGGACTTTCTTTCCCTACCTTGTTTCTGTTGATCTTGTGTTTTTGTCTTGCACTTTTTTTAATGCTTATTTGTACTTTGACATTTTCTTTTAATATTATTGGGGGTTATCTTTTTTTTCAAATATATATATATATATATATATATATATATATATATATATATATATATATATATATATATATGTAGTTCCATATATATCACCCTAAAATCAACGTGTATATAGACAATAAAATTAAAACGTGCGAGTTAAAGTATATGTGTTAATATTTCAAAAAAAAAAAGTATGTGTTAAAATAAAGTAATTAAAATACTTTTAATAAAAAAAATAAAATAAAATTCATGTTATTTATTTGTGCATTTGTGCGCCCGTGTTGAATTGACCTTCACAGACATTAGTTTTCACACCAAATACTTTCAAAAGAGTTTATATCCGCGGACACTTGTTATAAGCCTCATAAGCCCAAATGGGCCAAATCACTCTTCATGGCCTTTTAATCAATCACTATATTTGTAGCTCACTATGATCCATTCATGATCAAAATAATATATGCACAAGCTCCACTTTATCTATGGTATATTGTATTCTCGTGAGATAATACAAACTAGCTAAAAATCTGTGGTGCTGCGTCATAGATACATTGAAAGCGTAAATAATTATAACCATATGTATGTATATATATATATATATATATATATATATATATATATATGAAATGACAGCAATAAAGTCCCCAAATTAACCTTTATTTTTATTTGTAAAGACTCTATTCTCGGGTAGCCAAAACCAATTATTGTCAATGTATCCATAAGAAGTGATCCTATTTATTTTATCAGGATTGAGTGAAGGCCAACATTTAATGTGCACAACTTAGGATTGCTTGGAAATTATATTCTATTGATTATTTTTATAGTGATGAATCTTTTGTGGTGATAGATAACCTACTTAACTTAGTGGTAAACGTTTTGCTTTTCAACGATGAGTATTATAAGGTTTTGCATTGCTTTCATACCGCGTAAGTTATAGTTAAAATTCAATAGTGTGTACAACATGTATTTTTTAATGTTTGACAAATGGATCACCCTAAGATGATCATCTCATGACTATCGAGAACGAGTCAATTCCTAACATGATATAATTAATTAGTATTCATCATTTAACATGACCGGCCATAATCCTGAAAGTTTGTTTTTCATGATATTTTTATAAAAAATATTTCTTTATTTACCTCTGAGAAATAAGAAAATGACTTCACGGCCCATAGTCAGTCTTGAACAAATTTTCAAGTGACATGCAAGTGGGCTTTCAATTAAAATTAGAAGATAGTATCCAATGCAAACAATTCAGTTAAGCCACCATTTCATTATATGCTTTGTGTTTTATTTAAATTATATTTTATATTTTATATCTGTGAAGAAATATGTTGAGCGAGGAGAACATACAATTGTGAAAATAGAAATTTATAAATTTTATAGTTATACTTTGAAATAATCTTCATAATTTATTTAAGTATAACCAATAACCTATTAATCTATTCACACTAAATTATTTAAGTAAGGTATTTATATTTTTTGAAGAGGGGCTTCAAACCCCACCTCATGCAAAATGAGGGCACATATACGTTAAAGTATTAATTTCATAGTTGTGCATGATCCTGACGTAGTTAATTCATATTTCGTCAAAAAATTTATTTAGATAAATATTTTTTAAAATTTTTGAGCATTTTAACACATGAAATAAATGAAGTGGATGGACTAAGAATAATGTTTAAATTTTTTTAAAAAGGGAGCAATTATTTTTTAAAAAAACAAAACTAAAACATGACACTAAGACTGATAGAAGAAACAAATATGGCATGGAAATCAAATAATGGTGAATGTGGCATTTACAAAGAAAAGACAAACAAATCAAGCGTTTAGTTATTAGCTCTAATTAAAGTGATTATCGATGAAGGAATATCCATCTTAAATGACGTATATATTGGATTAGAAGGGGATTAAAACTTCTTAGTTGGTTCCGAAGTTAGGTGTTGTCTCATTAAAATTAGTGGTTAATAAAACAAAGACAAGATTGCATGTGCAAATTGAGATATAATTTTTTTTATATATAAATATGGATAAACAACGTTTTATTGAAAAAATCATAGAACAAAAGAGACCGGATGAACATAGACTAATAAAAAAAATGATTATAACAAAATAAGATAAAATAATAAACTAAATATACACAAGGGTTGGAAAAGATGACAACAACAATAATGACAAACAAAAAAATATAAAACAAAATCAAACGGTCTTAAGTGGTTAAGTTAGGTATCGCTTGGCAAGCTATTCGGTCCTCCATGCGCTGGAGCACAGGTCGCAAGAAATTGAGCTATAGTCCTCGGTTTGATTCTATAATAATATATAAATAAATAATTTTTTTAATCAATTGAATTTGTTTTGATCAGCTTGTTTAATATGTACTCTCCAGCTGTAAAAGAAAGGTGTGTTTTCCTAGTATTTTCTAGTTAATTTGAAATAATTTATATATTTTAACAAAAAATTATGAAGAAATTATTTTGCAAACTCTTTCAGACTCCTGGATGTTGAGAGAAAAACACGTTAATAATCACAAGAATAAAAGGAGATAAAGATTTAACGAGGTTCGGCGAGATGCCTACATCTGATGAGCGGCGGCCTTTTATTAATTCAGAAGAAAGAATTAATTAGAGTTACAAATACAATGCATATATATAATCCATTAGAGAACCAATCCTCTATGGACATCCATTATCAGCCGTTGGATCTCGATTTAACAGCTAACATTGATGAACAGTAGATACTACAGTAATATGAACAGTAATTACTATTTGAAGCATTATAATGAACAGTAATATTGTTCGTCAATGTCAGCCGTTGGATCATGATCCAATGGCTGATATTTGGACGTCCATAGATTTTTTATCTATGGACGTCCATAGGGTTTAGGGTTTATAAATTTACCTTTTACCGTACTGCAGGGGCGTTGTTCCTGCAAGTCTAACCCACATACTGCGAAACTCCTCAATTTTACTTCACTCCAGCATGTCTTTTACCAAATATATGAGCCATATCTAACACGGGAGTATATTATTATTTTTATAAAAGAAGAAAATTATGTGGATAAACCACAGATTTATTGAATCATGATTCCCACCATGACGCCGAAAACTCGTCATAATTTTTCCCACAAAACACATGTCAAACGGGTGAAACGTTGATGAGAGTTGTGGATCACACTATTCCAGCCATGACCGCCAAGTGGACCATTTGAAAGAAACCACTAATGAGGGTGACCATTCCCACTCTTCAAGGAAAGAGCTTCTAGAATACTCGGATAAGGTTCTCCAAAAGCTGGGCGCGTGGCAGGCACTAATCACTCAAACGCCACGCCGTCCATGAGGCATAAATTAAAGTCTCTTAAAAAAATATCATCCACGTTTTGTCTGTTTCCTTCTTGTCTTTTTTAACCTCATCTTTCCGTCTTCTTTATAAAAGGATACCTTTATATTCTATCTTTCTCTCAACTCATTCAACAACAACTACAAGGTAATATCAATTGTTAGTAGAAATATCATTGGATGGATAGACTTCTTCCTTTCTCTATTCTCAGTTCAGGACCAGCAAACATCTCCTGGAGAATTAGAGATGATGATAAGAAGAAGGAGAAGATGAAGAAGGACAATAGTGAGTGTGAGGAAGTACAAAGGAAGGGTGAGGAACATGGATATGGAGGGAAGGTGCAAGGGCGAACTTGGTTGGTGTCACACCCCGAACCCAGTTTTATGGACCCGGGACGCTGACAAACGGCCGTACACCTCTGAGACCCGAAAGCCAGAGTAGGCATCTAGGCGCCAAATCACGATCCAAAAGCAAAAGCAATGAATCAAACTCGGGTGGATTGTAAAAAAATATAAAACTTATTCAAATAAAACCTAGGGCTCACAACAATCGGGACTTATTATAAAGTTTAAATAAAGCGGCGATGGCTAGCGATCCTTCTAAGTTTATCTGCCATCGACCTCTACTCCCGATCCGAAAAAAATATCAACAAAAATTTATGAGACAGTGACGAGTAGAAGCCCTCACTAAAAAAATATTGGGATCGTTTATACAAAAATCATAATTTATCAAAATGAGAAAAATCGGAAAGCAGAATTATTTCAAGTAAACAAAGATGTCAAAAGCCGGGCGTATAGGTCCCCCAAAACAACTATCACAAAAACAAAAATCGCAAAAATTCATATATTTATCCCTGGGTGACCCGAGACAAAAATTATCAAAAGCTAGTATTTTTTTACCCTCGGTGACACGAGCCAAAAATTATCAAAGGCCGATATTCTTCACCGACGAGACGGTGGGAAACTATAGTTTCTATAACAAAATACGTGTCGACACGGTCGGGTGTTTAAACCCCGATGGAGGGGTTATTGCAAAGTTATTTGGGGGACTAGTTTACATGTCAAAATACTTTCTATTCACAAAACGATGAACTAACAAAAAATTCAAAAATAAGCAAAAGTACAAGAATTTACTGATAACATGATCCCATTTTTTTGTCATATCAAAAATACACCGAGTTAATGGAGTACAAACATGAGCAGATAATAAAAATAATAATATTCTTTAATAAAAAATTAACTAAAAACATATCTAAAATTCATAATTGGAATAATACATATTTAGATAAACTATTTAAAATTTTAGAAATTAAATAATCCGAATAGAAAATAAATATTTAAACCTTTCAGATAATTCTAATCCAAAATAAAATATCATTAACTCAAAATTTCAAATAATTTAAAGTGATTTCAAAAATAATAATAATAAATAATTCAAAAATATATATGTCAAATAATCGAAATTTTCTTTAAAAAAATTCAAAAGTTCACAAAACTTGAATTTTTCAAGTATATACATATAATAGGGTTTATATGTGGGACACTTACACGATCAGGCCCTAAAAAAATACTCTCAAACCTTACACCTTTGGCATGTCCTATATTTGGGAAGAGATCCTATTAGACTTTAAATAACAAAAATCGAGGGCTAACAAGCGATAGTATATATATATATATATATATATATATATATATATATATATATATATATATATATATATATAAAAGATTTTTTTAGAAGGGTACAAATGCAAAAATTTCAAACTATTATTCTACACCCCCAAATATTGATTATTGTGGGGGTACAATAGTCATTACCCGCTCTAAAAGCCATATCAATAATTTCAACATGATCAATAAGTACTAAAACCCTAATAACTTCACTTATATTTTTCCAAATCACAAATTTTAAAATTCTGGGAATAATAGACACCTAACACTATGACATATCCGAAATTCACATAATTTAGAGTACTACTCAATTTGTAACATTCAATTGAATCTCCAAGTATTTCTGCAAACTTATAATTCAGACATATACTTTTAAACTATGCATATCTCTCAACCTACAACTCCAAAAGTAATGAAACTTTACTGACAATCAGACAACTAAAAAAATGAACGACTTTTCTTATTTTTTTTCAATTTATCTAATTCAATCTCCACGATCATCAAAATTGGTCATGATTCTTCAAGTTCTGCATGTAAATATCATCCGAGACAATTATATTAATAAGGCTATATCTCACGGACTATAGATGCATAAAAATCCCGAAATTTTTGCGGTATTTAGGGTAACAATATACAACTTTTATATTTTACTCTCCTTCAAATTCTTCCTCTAATATCCTTAAAATCGGAGAGAATTTTACTGCTATAGTCAAAACGAAAATCGAAAACCTATCAAACTAAAAACAACTAGCAATTCCTTTCACATGGCGAAAGATTGTATCTCAATCAACTATACTTCAAATTACATCAAACATATCATGCAAGATCTCATCCTTGAGATGTGATTTAATCCATAAAAAAACATCATGATCAAGATCCTAAGTGCACACATCAAAAAGAGAAACAAAAACTCCTTCAAACCACAAATTGGGGAACAAACCCTAGAAACTCGAGAGCTAAATCTAAAGTTTAAAAGGTGAATCACAAATAGGAACAAATTTTAGGGTTTCAGAAAGAAAGAAATCTAGAGCCAACCGGTATCAATAATAATTGCACAAAACTTAAAGATCCTACTTTGAAAGAAGCAAAACAACTCTCGAGAAGAAGATCCACTTGTCCTTGCCGCCGGCACCACCAAAGGAAAAGAGGGCTAGGGGTTTTTTTTTTTATAAGAGATCATGGCAGTGGAGCTGCAATCAGATCGTGATATTTGGTAACCGGATAAGAGCAAGGGTTTTAAAATCTTTTAAATCAATGGTTCTGATTGAAAAATGAAGGTTAGAATCTAATTTAAGGGGTGGGGCTCACAGTTGGCTCCGGAGTTTGATGGGCTTCACTGTTTCGAGACTCTGGTCTGACACTGAACAGGAATAATAACTGTTTTTCTTTTTGGCCTTTGTTTTTATTTTATATGTTTGGATCTTGTAAATTTTAAGAGGTTGAGAAACATTATAAAGTTTCAAGTAAAAAAAAAAGCATCATAAAGCAAAGATGACGTTGTACTACTTGAAAAGTTTTTGTTAAATAAATTTTTTTTTTAGACCAAAATTGTAGTTGACAAATATTTGTATTTCTCAAAAGAAAAATTGTTTGGGATATTTGAGAAAATTATATTTTTACTTCCTTTCTTTAATTAATGGAATTTTTATAAATTATTTGAGTATAGGAGAATTTTAAAAATTATATTTTTATTTTTTTTGTATTTTTTTTTTGGCTCCACTTTTAGTGGATGTTGTTTAGACTTTTAGTGGATGTTGTTTAGACTTCTTTTCAGTTAATAATCATTATTTATTCACTTTTTTAAAAAAAAATTATAAAATATTATAATTTTTTTAATAAAAAATAGGAGTTTTGGTTAGATTCAATGTTTAAGTTCAAAAGTTTTGCTTAATATTTAATAAACACTAGTATTACAGTTGAAAATACAATTACAATGACAGTTTTGATTTTATGACATCATTTTCACATGTTGATTTTGATATTCTACCCAACTGTATTAGCTTTTCGTAGCATTTTATTGAGATTTGCATTGTAAATGTGTGTGTATATATATATATTGATATTTGACACTTGGCAGGCATCTTTTGAGTCGAATCAGTAATAAATACCATCCTTACATTTTTTTTTTTAACCCTTAATTTCCTTCTCTTCCCTACTTACAATTACATACATATTTTTGGAGGAGTTTATTGCATACTGTAATAATATTAAAGCCAGTGTGTAATAACTTGTTTATATTATCTTGAAATTTTTCTATAATTAAACATTAATATTATTTCAGCCCTAATTTACAACTATTTAATTACTCTATTGCCATTGCTCTTGACCTGGATTTATAGAATTAATGCCTCATTGTTAGGAGCAAATGGTCATGTGCTGAATATTAGAGTTCAGGAAGATTCAAAGTGAGACTCATTCAATGAATTAAAAAAATCTAAATATGACTATGACCTGAGCTACCACAGTCCACTGACCGAAGTCAGTGGATGGCTAATGAATTCCCTTTTACAGTGATACATTAATTTATCCCCCAAATCCTTTGAACTTATGACTATATAGACTTGTTAAAGTTTTAAAATCAAAAACATATTTTTTTTTTATTTCTTTTTCTTTTTATTTTATCTTCTTACGAGACACACATACATATATTATTTTTTTTTAAAAAAAAGGATGAATAATAATCCATTGAAAAAGATAAAAGCAGCTATTTTTTTTCTTTTTATTTTATCTTCTTACGATATATATATATATATATATATATATATATATATATATATATATATATATATATATTATTTTTCACAAAAAAGGGATGAATCATAACCCATTGAAAAAGATAAAAGCAGAGGTACCTCAGCTTCCTTTTTATCTCATTAGATCAAGATAGATATGAACATTGGAACAAAAGCAAAGTCCCACACGGCGTGCCGACTAGTGACGTTGAATCCCAAGTGGAATGTTATGGATTCCAATCATGTACCCTTTTCTTCAGGGAAAGTTCCGGTGGTTCCGTGGAGTTTCTGGATTCCTTTGAATATAGCCGTCCTTCCTTCGGTCAGTGAACCAACTTTTACGTCTCTCCTTCCTGAAAATCATGATGACCAAGTCTACCTCTTTCTCTCTATAAAATGAACACCCTTTCTTGTCTTTCCTTCCATCCAAAATCCATTATCAGTTCAACAACACCTACATCGTTAGCAGTTAGTTCTCTTCCTTCTTTGTAATAATGGAAAGGCTTCTTGCTTTCTCAATTCTCAGTTCGGCACCGGCGGATATCTTCTCGGTTGGCTGGACGAAGACGAAGACAAAGCCGTTGAGGAGTGCTGATGAGAAGAATACTAGTGAAGTTGGAGGAGCACCAAAGAAGGATCATCAAGACAAGAAGCAGAGGAGGCCTTGCGTAGCTCCGGAGTTTGATGGTCTCTTCTGCTTTGAGACGCTTGTTCCACAGTGACTATGGAAATATATTTGTCCTTTCTTTTATTTTTATTATTATTTTTTTTCAAATATACGCAACCACTGATCTTGTAAATCTTATTGTAATGGAAACTTACGGATTATATTATTAATTGAGAATCATTTTTGGTCATAAATTTTGTGGAATTGAGCACAAAGTGCATATCTTTCAAACAACTTTTTTATTAATTTCCTTACTTTATTAACGATCGATCGAGTAGGAAGCAAGATTGTCCTGCAGAATCATTTTAGGAGGTGTCTGCAAAGAAATCCTGGATCACTATTAGAGCAGCGATTGGCATCCTGACACTGTGGCCATCTTTATCACACCAAGTCAAGCTAACAAATGTGTAATCTCCTTGCAATTGAAGATCAAAACTAGAGGCTCAACAACCATTTTAACACCCACTGGAGGTTCAGGGATAGCTTCATATTATACAGCATCAGTTGAGCCAACATTAGTTACTGTTCTCCAAATACTGATTATTGTCTTGAGGTTGGGAATTGCCACTGATGGTAATTAAGTTCAAGTGGTACAGAGGCCTTGTTGAATCACAAGCATCTGGAATGCCAATTGAGCGAGCGATCCAAGTACTTGAGATAGTCTTTTGGATCAATATCAAAGATGAGACATGGATCTGCAGCCCTAACAGGGTTCACATTCCCACCACCGAAATCAAAAGGGTCAGCAATCTTCCTTGGCTGACCCTCTGCCTCTATTGTGCACCCGTGCTCATTTGTGATTGTTGCTACACTTAACAACATTTAAGGAAAGTTGCATAATGAGCTTTTAAGGCCAGAAGGATGATAAAATAGTAAGATTAGGGATGGAATGTGTCTCACCAGTTGTAACCAATGCTGATTTAATAGCAGCAGAGGACCATGAAGGATGAAGTGACTTTAAGAGAGCAACAATGCCGGAAATATAAGGCCATGCCATGGACGTTCCACTTTGAAAATTGTAAGAGTCTCGTATTGCTGCCAAGATTGAAACTCCAGGTGCGGCAATATCAGGCTATTCAAAAGAAACTACATTAGCCTGAGTATTACACAATGGCAGCAACAAAATTTTACTGTTTGTTTGCACCTTAAGCAATTCGGGCGACATGATGCTTGGCCCTCTTGATGAGAAAGCCACACTTTTTGGTAAAAGAACTTTTTTTTTTTTTCGGCAACATCATATATATATATATATATATATATTTTAAAAAAAGTGGGTTACCACAACTGAATTACAACTGTCATGATATAGCTCAGGAGTAGATGCTCCTTTTGTTTAGGCAGGTCTGAGATGCCAGATAGTGTCTTCCGTCTATCTAGATTTTCTCTCCCCCTCTTTTATTATTATGCTCATTTTATGTATTTTCCTGTTGTACTTTGTACCTTTTCACTTCTGGTGAAAGGTTTTTTCTTTGTACTGTCATTCCTTTACTTTTGATAAATATGTGGTTTATCCATATTTACCTCAAAAAAAAAAAATTACAACTATCCAAGTGATTCAGAAAAAACGGCAAAACACTATAACTAGAGATCCAGAGTTACATGGACTTCATACATAAAAGAACGGCTTTATATATACATATATGTATATAACTATATATATATAATGTACATACATATATAACTATATATTTATATATGTACATATATTTATTTATAAGTATATTTATATACATGTATATATGAATATACATACATATATACATATAAATATGCATATTTATAAATATATATAAATATAAATGTATATACACACACATAGCGATATAGACATTATATGTGCATATATATGTATATATATATATACAAAAATATATATTAAAAATTAATTTGTAAAGGAAATGACATTTTTTTAAGTGGATAAACCATAAATAAAGCGAAACAGACACTTGGTCCAGAAGCCGAAGCTCCACAAAAGAGTCACAAGAAGTGGGCAAACAACAATAACAAGCAAAAAAAACGATACATAAACAAAAGGCCCCTAAATAACATATTTGTCTAAAATATATTTCAATATTACCACTGTTATATGCTATCCTGCTAAAAGTAGTATTTTTTTTTTTAGATTATCACATAATGGCAATAATGAATCAAACCGCGGCTAAGAGATACAATACAATTTGGATTGCAATGAACTCAATAAGCAAGGAATTTGTACCTTGTGATGATGATGTTATAATAGTTCACGATTTGGCTGGCCATCTCAAAATCTACTACAACACATGTAAGGGAAAGAGCCGATAGAGATATCAAACCTTGGATTCCATGTAAGAATATCAGAATATCTTTAGGATTAGGATTACAGACAGTTTTCCAAGTAATAGATTGATGCATGTGTCTCTAAGCGGATCTAACCATGTAATTTTTGAAGTCAACATTTTCTTTTTTGAAGAATATGGAGAAGATAAGAACAGGGTGGTTTAGAGTCAACATTAAAAATCAGTGAATCACATATTCAGTTTGTCATCCAAAGTTAATGCTGATGAATAGCAACAAACTTGGTATTTAGTGCTTGGGCTTCCAAATAAGTCTTCACATTCAATCTTATAAAAAGTCAAGAGTGTTATGCTTATTGCAACAAACTTGGTCTTTAGTTCCAAGAGTCCTATAATTCTACAACGGCACAACCTATTCAAAACCAAAAACCAGGACTCGTCAAACCAGAAATATCCAGTTCAATTGTTTTCCATCAGCAATGAAGAAATAATGAAAAATGAAATAAGATTCTATGGTTGATCAATTGTCACACAATTGTGTTTACTCTAACTATCTAGAGACTCGCCAATCAACACTGGAAAAAATATACGCTATATGTGAATTTAAGAGGATGCGTTTCTCTGGTTAAACAAGATAGGCACAGAGGATGTATGTTTTTAGTTAAACAAGATAGGCACAGATTACTGCCATTATCAATTCTGAATGCAAGCAAGACTCAGGCAAACATTAACAAACAAGGACCTTTTTTTTAATAATAATAATAATAATAATAATAATAATAATAATAATAATAATTTAATGTTAAATGAGCTACTGAGTTGCTGAAGAGGAAGAATGACCTAAAAAGCAGAACTCTCAGCATAACTAGCTTCCATGATCCATATAGGAAAATTAAGGTCTCTATAAAACAGAGACATCCCATAATTAGAGGACCAAATACAGCAAAACATAGTGGTTGCAGTCTCCATGAATGAGTTACTCCAGTGATTGACTTAATGCAAATGATCAATGCTATTGTTCGTCTCAGGATGTCTCCATGCAATTCTGTTAGCAACATTCTTCAACATATCCACAAACCTAACACAATCACATATATAGTATACTTTATTAGGCTTCAGGCTCCTCTCTCGGCACTGCTCCAGCGTCGACAACAAGGCAGAGGCTTTGGTGGCCATGCTTGGTACAACCTTAATAACCATGAAGCCTGTCACAGTGATGAATCTGAAATCTGCAAGAATTATAGCCAAGCAGAAAAAGATGACAAGCTCTTTGTTTTTTTTTATAAAAATAGATAAATCACAATTTTATTAATAAAGACTAGTTCTTTTACACTTTTCTTCTTTATAATTTGACTACACTGTTTAATTTTTTTAATTTTAAATAGTCTTCAGTCCCTGATCTTCTGAATCTTCTTTCTCTACAAGAAAATTACTATTATATAATTATTGCAGAAGCATTTTCATCGTAAACCATCCTGCTATAGGAGAATAATAGTTTATTTTCCTCCCAAGAAATGTCGAAGATTTGATTCCCAAAAAGGCATTTTCAGCATGATTTCTGTGGAATTGGAAGCCAAGTACTTATTATTTAAACAACTTTATTCATTTCCAGACTTTATTCAGCAGCATAGTACACAATCAACAAGTAGGAAGCAAGCATGCCCAGAATTAGTTTAGGAAGCATCAGAAAAGAAATCCTGGATCACAATCCGAATAGCAATTGGAATCCTAACTCTGTGATCATCTTTGTCATACCAAGTCAAGCTACCAAATTTATAATCTCCTTGCATCTTAAATACGGCCGTGAATTCCACTTTAAAAGTTTGCACCTTGTGAGTGCAATTGAAGACCAAAACTGGAGGTTCAACAACCATTTCAACACCCACTGGTGACTCAGGGATAGCTTTATATACGGCATTAGTTGAGCCAACATTGGTAACTGTTCTCCAAACAGTGACTGTAGACTTGAGGTTAGGAATGGAGATAGATGGTAAATTCAAGTAGTACAGAGGCTTTGTTGAATCACAAGCATCTGGAATGCCAATTGAACAATTGAAGTACTTGAGATAGTCTTTTGGATCAATATCATAGATGAGACCTGGATCAGCTGCTTTATTGGGGTTGACATGTCCACCACCAAAGTCAAAAGGGTCAGCAAGCTTTCTTGGCAGTCCCTCTGCCTCTATTGGCCATCCATGCTCATTTGTGATTGATGCTACAGTTGACAACATTTAACCAACGTTTTATAATGAACTTTTATAGCCAGAAAGAGAATAAAATAGAATGATTAGGAATGGAGTGTGTCTCACCGGTTGTAACCAATGCTGATTTAATAGCTGCAGGAGACCAAGAAGGATGGAGTGACTTCAAAAGTGCAACAATCCCAGAAATGTGAGGGCATGCCACAGACGTTCCACTTAGAAAATCATAAGAGTCCCGCATTGCGGCCACAATTGAAACTCCAGGTGCGGCAATATCTGGCTATATATTAAAATGAGAACATGTTGTTTAAGAAGCGTTAATATAAAAGATATACTAATAACTTTTTCTCATTGATCAGTTATACCAAAGTTAATTAATTTCGTCAGAGTTTATTTTAAGCATGTTGAAACTATGGAGACTCTCCTATAATAAATACCAGGAGTAACTCCGGGAATAAGGCACTTGGTCCTCTTGATGAGAAGAAGGCAATGTTTGGTGAAGGAACTCTTTGCCCAGCAACATCTCTTGTCAGACTCACCTTGATCATTGGTTTAGTACCTTCCAAACTAAATAAATAAATAAAAACATTAATAAATAAATTTGAACTACATGGAATATTTATGTACATATTTTTTATAAGATAAATATAATTGAAAACAGGATTATCTATCTATCTATATATATAATAATCATTTTTTTTTTGAATAATAGACGACAAACGCAATTTTTTATGAAAATAAACAGTACTAAACAGTACTGGAACCCGAATGTACAATATATGTACAGTATGAGAATAATATAGGAATCCCGGGTAAATAGTATATGAACAGTATATATATAATAATCTTAATACTCAATATGAAACATACACTTTAATCGATGGTTATGTTTACCATAGAAACAAGAAAGGAAGATATCCAACCTGGTAATGTTTCCATATTTTTGGATTTCTCTTGCTATCCCAAAATCCACTATAGCACATATGACAAGATAATTATTGCAGCTTTCAAAAAAGAAAAGTAGGTTGGTGGTGTACATTGCGTATATGATTCCCGCCCCATTTGCTTTAATCACATTATTGGCGGCTATGTAAGGATCATATCGCGGACTGAATGAAATAATCTCCGCAGGTGAACATAGAACAATACTCCCAACAACATCTGTGTTATTTAAAGAATCAACACTGCAACTGCAAAGGAAACACATATTTAGCTTAGAAGAATGATAATTATTATATATAAGTGCTAATTAATTTTCGGTACCTTCCTCCAAAATATAATGGCTTGAAGGAGATATTTGTGGGTTGATAGTAGATTGCTTGACCCTGTAGTGTAGTCAGATACATGAGGATTTCATCACACAGTCAACTATATATATATATTTATAAAGTGGAGTCAACTATATAAATTTATAACTATAAAATCAAATATTAAATATAGCATTTTTTTATTTAAAATAATAATGCATGTGGTGTTGAACTTATTGATCAAAATGGGCATAAGGTGGCATGTTTTGAACATATTAAAAACTTGGAAAACAGTCATGTGGCTCCATTTGTGAGCCCAACTGAGACAACCTAGGTGGTTGTCTCTTTAGGTTTCTCTCTATTGTCATGAATTTGAACATCATTTCGTGGAACGTTAGGGGGCTCGGGAGACCGGCCAAGAAATTTTTAGTCAAGGATTTTTTTGATTTACACTTTGTGGATGTAGTTTGCATCCAAGAATCAAAACTCGAGGATATTAACCAAGCTTGTTGGAGAGCCATTGGCGGCATGAGGTTAGATCAATTTGCTTTTGTGCCTGCCATTGGCTCTTCGGGGGGGATTATAATAGGGTTGAATGGGACACTTAGAAAGGGGAAGGTGCTCTTCACTGGGTCTTTCTGCCTTTCGGTGGAATTTACCAATGTCTCCGATAATTCCCATTGGGTATGCACAACAGTGTACGGACCCAACTATAGACACCTGAAGGAAGTTTTTTGGGAAGAAATAAGATTATGCCAAAGCCGATTTACCTTGGGTTATTTGTGGCGACTTTAACGCTATTTTTTCAGTCAGTGACAAGAATGGGGGTGTCCCCAATCTAGTAGATATCAACTCCGCTCGTAACCTTCTAAATGACCTCAATCTATGTGAACCACCTTTGGTTGGGAGAAAAATTCACACTGGACCAACGGTCAAATCGACTCAACTTGGGTTCGCCTCGATCGTTTTCTTGTTAATCCGACTTGGATCTCTTTTTTCCTAGAGTTCATCAAACAAGCCTCCCGAGATTAGGGATCCGATCATGTTCCTTTAAGGTTGGAAGTCGGTGTTTTTTTCTTCCCTAAGGTCAAGCGCTTGATTCGAGCAAGTGTGGTTCTTGGAGAATAATTTGGGGAACTTATTCAAGAATGGTGGTTGGAGAATGCTCCGGAAGGTTGCGGGGCTTTCATCCTAGCAAAAAAACTCAAGAGACTAAAAGTAAAACTAAGGGAGTGGGCCAAAGTTAGCTTTGGGTCAATAAAATTGAAAAAGCTCGGAATTCTTAATGAACTGGATGGTTTTGATCTCATAAAGGAGATCAGGAGTCTAACTCTTGAGGAGAATCAAAGACAAAATGAGTTGCTTACTTCTCTTAACACCCTACTCAAACAAGAGGAGATATACTGGCGTCAAAGATCTAGAGTCAAATGGGTCAAAGAAGGAGATGAAAACACTAAATTCTTTCATGCTTTTGCGAATGGAAGGCTCAACAGGAATTACATCCCACGACTTCTAGTTAACAACAATTTGGTGGAAGGATCAAAGGAGTTAGAGGCTGAACCTTTGCTAATCATTTTCGATCTTATTTTGGATCAAATGAGGGGTTCCGCTTCTTATTCTCTTGGAACACGCTCTTAAGAGGAAAAAGCAGAGGGTAGATCTCACACCCCTAGAATTCCCATTCTCAAGAGAAGAGATTAAGCAAGCCACATTCGATCTAGGAGCAGACAAAGCCCCGGGACCAGATGGTTTCCCGATTTCTTTCTTCCAAAAATATTGGTCCATCGTGAAAGTGACATTCTCAATCTCCGTCTTTGGATTTTTACGATGGAACGGCTAACTCGGAAAAGAATCAATTGGGCGAGCATTACGCTAATTCCTAAACTTGATAACCCGGAAAAACCCAAGTGATTTTCGGCCAATTAGTCTTATAAATTCTGTTCTTAAAATCCTCTCCAAAATTTTGGCAAATAGACTAAGCAAGATCATCGACTCCATCATTGATCATTCCCAATCCGCTTTCATCAAAGGAAGATGCATTCTTGACAACATCATGGCGGCGGAAGAGCTCATCTTTAGCCTACAAAAAGCGACGCATCAAAGGGCATATAGTTAAAGTTGACTTTGCTAAAGCCTTCGACATGGTAAATTGGGAATTTTTAGTGGAACTTATGCATGCTTATGGTTTTGGATCAAAGTGGATTGGATGGGTCAAAGCAATTCTCCTGTCCTCAAAAGCTAACTTTATTGTAAATGGCGAACAGAATGGATATGTTAGATACCTTCGTGGGCTGAGACAGGGAGATCCACTTTCACCCATTCTCTTTGCCCTAGTTACTGACGTCCTAAGCCTTATGTTCAATCATGCTTTGAACTCAGGGATTTTGTATGGAGTACCTATCGGGAATTGGGGCAAAATGTGCAATTTACAATACGCAGATGACCTGCTAATCGTGACAGCAGGCGGTGTTGAGGACTTGAGAATCATTAAACTCATTCTGTTGCTTTTTCAAGGCATGTCTGGGCTAGCGATCAACTTCCATAAAACATGTTTATTTGAATCCTCAGGTATTCAATTACCTGATAACCATCTAGCAAGGACACTCAACTGTACAAGGGGTACTCTCCCGGTATTTTACCTCGGTGTGCCAATCTCTGGCAAAAGACCTCGTAGGCAAGACTGGGAGATTCTAATTGCAAAAATTCGTTCTAAATTAACTTCTTGGAAATCCAAGCTTTTATCTCTAGGTGGACGACTAACACTCGTCAACTCTGTTCTTTCTGCCGTCCCAACCTATTGGATGTCCATTTTTAGACTTCCCTCTTGGGTTATCAAAGCTATTGATAGGATTAGGAGGGATTTCTTTTGGTCAGGTGCAGAAATTGATAAACCTAAGATGCGTTTAGTCAGTTGGAATCGTATCTGCAGACCCAGAGAACATGGGGGTTGGGGAATTCTAAATTTAGATGACTTCAATCTTGCACTCTTAGGGAAATGGTGGTGGAAATTTACCACCGGAGTACCTTGGTGTGGAAGAGAGATAATTCTTTATAATTATTTCCAAAATTCCCCGCTTTGGAATCTCCATAATCGCCCCCCACAAAGAAGGTCATTTATCTGGAATGGCCTCTTACAATGTCTTCCTGCCTTTAGAAATTGTATTTCTTCAATTGTACACAATGGGGACTCCACTCTTTTTTGGCTTGATAAATGGGTGGAGAATCGTGCGCCAATGTTACTTTGGCCAGAGCAGTTCATCCTCTCCAATCGCCCCTTTGATACAGTTCAAAATCTGGCTCATTTATTACAATCTCCTTGGTTCGTAGACGGGACTCTCTCTACAATTGGGCTCTTAAGTAGCAGTGTCCCAAACACACATGGTTTGAGAGATAGCAAAAAGTGGAGTCTTACGGCAAATGGAAGATACACAGTCAAATCGTTCTACGGTTTTCTTAGACACGGGGGGGGTCATGTGTAAGACCACCAATTTGATTTGGAAGAGTCCTTGTCCAAAAAAAATTTGTGTGTTTAGTTGGCTAGCTTGGGACAATAGTATCCTCACTCTAGATAAGCTGGCAGCACGAGGATGTAACAGACTCCCCACTGCAACATGTGTTATGTGTAACGCAGGCATTGAAACTGTTGATCACTTATTCTTTTCCTGCCCATTTGCCACGTTTATCTGGAATTCTCTCATTCCAATTTTTCGATTACCGTCACCTCCACAGTCAGTTCATGCTCTTTGGGGATCTTGGAGGCCCAAACTCTCTTCTCATGTGAGAGATGCGGGGGACCTCATTATCCGTGCTTTAATGTGGAACATTTGGCTAGAAAGAAATGCTCGCATTTTTAGGGATACATACTCTGCATGTAAATCTGTATTATGCAAATGTATTCATATGTTTCTACTTTGGTTGAATGCAGTACCAGATAAAAAGAAGCCAAGATTGGAGGATTCAGCGATGTCTGCTAAACGCAGCCTGGACTTCCTGAATGACCAGCCAAGATCCGGCGAGGAAGACAAAGCTGAGTAGTCAGTGATTTTTTGACCCTAACCTTTGGGTGGGTTAGGGGTCTTGTTATGTTATTTTGTTTCGACCTTGTTATCTTGTACTTTGTTTTTGCTCCACTTCTAGTGGATGTTGTTTGGACTTATTTTCAGTTAATGCATGTGGTTTATCCACTTTTTTTCAATTGTGATTTATACACTTCAATTATCAAAGATATTTGATTTAATTAATAAAACACATCGTTACGAATGGTGTGTTTTATAAAAATTTTTATTAGACAAAATTTGAAACACGCCAAATATAATAGTGTGAAAAAAAATATATTAATAAATTAATAAATTATCTATTTAAAAAAAAACAAAATAAAAAACAAAAAAAACACTTCAATTACGAAAGACATTTGATCTAATTAATAAAACGCATCATTACAAATGATGTGTTTTATAAAGATTTTTATTAGATAAAATTTGAAACACGCCAAACATAGTAGTGTTAAAAAAAAAAAAAAATTGATTATGAGAATTTATTTAGGAGAGTATAGTGTGATCAATTTTTGGTGATGTATCTATTTCTTAAGTATGATTGTCCATTTTATCAAAATATCATACACATTACACACTCGTTCGTGCAATTGTTGGAGGATAAATAATCTCTTATGCTTATAAGTCAAAAGTTTGGTTTTCTCGTGATTAAAATACAATGAATCTGTGTGTAAATGTACCTTACCCATATATTATATATAATAATAATAATAATAATAAAAGAAACTAATAATATGAATTTCACATGCTATGCTTTGTTGATGGATGATCAGAATAGGCGAAACCAGAGTAGTACGTTCAAGGACACATATAATAGCAATTAGCAATTATAATGATAAAGACGTACCACCAACTTCTGACCATTTCCGAGAGTGATGACGGTAGGGAAAGAGCGATCAATGGTGGAAGCCGCCACAGTGATCACCCATGGAAGTTCATTGATTAAATTCCGCGTAGCTGGACCCCCATTCCCGCCTGCAAAAACAAGAGTAATCCCTTTCGCCACCGCATTCAAAGAACCCTCAAGGTACCCTTTTCCTCCAACCGGACCAATCGACAAAGATAGCACGTCAACCCCATCGTGTATCGCATCATCTATGGCTTTCAACACTGCCGCCTCAGAGCAATCTCCATTGCTTCCCCAGCACGTTTTGTATATCGCCAACCGCGCGCGCGGTGCTCCTCCACGCGCTGCACCCGCAGCCAGACCGTGCGCGCTCACGTTCCTCACAAGAACCCCCGCGGCTGTCGACGCTGTGTGCGTTCCATGATTGTTGAAGGCTCTGGCAGATAAGTACTCTTCTTTGAGTTGCTCTGGATCCACACCCATTGTGTACCACCGAGCTCCGATGATTTTTCGGTTACAATTGCTGCTATTGAAGGCTTGTCCAGTCTGGCAAATTCCTTTCCATCGTGATGGTATTGGCCCCAAATCAGCATCGCTGAAGCTCGGAGACTCTGGCCATATCCCTACACATTACATATATTTGATCAAATTGGTGAGGCCTAAGTTTTGCACGGAAGTATATATTAATTAGTTGATATACCAGTATCAACCATTCCAATTATGATGTCTTCTCCCTGGTGACTGTCATGTAGCAGTCCTTTTGGTTCGTTGTAGTGTAATCCAAGGTAGTCCCAACTTCTTGTGGTTTGAATTTTATAGGTTCGGCTTGGCCTGATGCTCATTACTTCCGGTAACTCTGTTTTGTATGCATAAATCCAACTTATAAGTTTAGAAAAAAAGCCAAATCATGATCAGGAATAGGATAATATTGATTTTTAAGAACCTCCGATAGTTTTTGCCTGAGATTCTGTAAGCATTGCTGCAAAGCCTGAGAACCCATGCTTGTAATTGTAGAGAATGGAACTCAGAGCTTCCTCCTTGCTGTCAATATGGAGATCTTGTAATTAACTTCAGTGTCTGCTTATTAAATGGATTGAGAATGAACCAAATAAGTTATGTACCTTCCCAGCTGTGCAGTGAGCATGTCATGGTGATCTGCAGCCACAACATTCGGATCCTCATGTTGCTTCTCTCCCAAGTACACAACATACAACTACAAAATTAAGCAAAATCAGTGAGTATAGATATAATAAACATTAATCCCAAGAAATAAGAATGAGAGAAATTAAAAACACTTACTTTGCTTGAAGCTTCAGCTTTCAAATGCAAAAGGTTCAGACTACTCAGAGTGATTAATGCAAGAAGGTAGAGAGATTGAGGAGAAGATTGGAGGGTCATTTTTGGCTTTGGATCAACTTAGCTTTACATCTACTCATACTTATAGTCACATTAAACAAGTAATTAACCTGATACACGTGCCTCTAAGTGGATCAAACAGCCTAGTTTCAGAGTCTATTTTGTTTTTGAGAAATATGGAGATGATAAGATCATGTGGTTCAGAGTCAACTGTAGAAAATGGTGAATCAGGGTTCTAGATGTTCAGATTGTTATCTAAAGTCTATACTGATGAATAACATCAAACTTCGTATTTAGTAGTTGGGCTCCAAGTTTCCAATGATTCTGCTTTTTTTTCTTCTTTTTTGAAAAAGAAAAAACTTTAAAAAAAAATATAAAAAATGTCTACAAGCCAATTCAGAGACGGCAACTAGGACTTGTTGGGGTTTAAATGCAAAAGAAAAACCTGCTTCATTTTATTTATTTTATTTTATTTTATTTTATTTTTTACCAATACAGTAAGATTGTTAGTCAAATGGATATGAGCCTATTAAGGAATATGTGCATAGGGTGAGAATTAAACGTCCAATCCATATACCTTCATTTAGTGACACATGATGTGAGTTATAAACTCAAACCCACAATAAGAAATCTGTTTATTAGTCATATCTAGTAAAGTTTGAATGCGAAATACTTGAAAGTTTTACATTCATTTTTTTTTGTAGTGAGGCCAATGCTACTTGACTCCGAACTTTTGGCTACTAAAGTTATTTTCAATTAGCATTGAAAATAATGAAAAGTTATGTAACATTAAAGTAATTTTTATTGCGACAATTAAAGAATTTCGACGTTTGTCTAAGTAGGTCTGAGATGCCAGACGGCTCCTTTCGTTTACTTAGTTTTTTTTCTCTGCTTGCTCTGTTTTTTTACTTATTTCCCTGCTCCTCCTCACCTCTGGTAAGAGTTGGCTTTATCCTTGTACCTTCGTTTTTAGTTCAATAAATCTGTGATTTATCCACATTTAATTAAAAAAAAAAAAAAAAATTTGAACGAATCACACATTGTATTTAAACATTAATCGTGTATTGGAAAGGAATTAAACTCTCACTCACTTATATATATAAGTCAAATGTTTTATTGCTCGGTTATTACGATGTTGGTGACATGTAAGATTATGATTGATCGTTTATGACATGATGGCCGGGCTTTAATATTATTCCAATGGACAATAATTCAATATGATAATGACTTGGTAGATGTTGATTTGCCTAACCAAACCAAAGAATGATATAATTGACTTCATCCACTCTCAAATCTATTAATCATCCGCCCTGGTGTGTATTTATTTTATTTTATTTTATTTTTACAAAGGGAATAGGTAAGAGATGTGTGTAATTAAAGTTATTATTTTATACGTTGTTTCTTTGGGTTATTGAGATATTTACAAAAATTTCAAAACTCCCACAAAATTAATTTTTTAAATAAAAACAAATAAATCATAATTTTATTGATAATGGAAACTATACACAACTTTTGTGAAGTTATTTCGCGTCATCTTTCTTCTCCTTCAAATGACCTAAATTAGTGTTGTTAACCATTCAAATCATATGAATATTTCTTCTAGCTATTCAGATACAAACTAATCAATAATATGAAAATTTTATGCTAACTATGCATGTAAGAGAATGCATATAGTTATATTTAAACAAGATAAATAAAGATCTCTGTGATTAGCAGTTCTGTATACAAGCAACACATGTAAACAATAAAAGAAAAATGGGCTAGCGTGGTCCTTGGAGTCTTTTCATTTGACTAGTGCCCAAGCAACACAGATATGTAAACAAAAATATATATATATATATATATGGGTTAGCGTGCACTTGTAGTCTCTGTATTTTGACAATATTGTTTATTTTATATTGTCTGCAGTTTCTGATCATGTGAATCTTCTTTTCTATGTCAAACAAAAAAAATGTGTGATTATTTGAGAAATACGCTAGTCATAGATTATGAGGAATTGAGCACAAAATAAACATCATTTAAACAACTTTATTCATCTCCAGACTTTCTTTTGAAGCATTACCACATCATCAACAAGAAGGAAGCAAGTTTATCCATAATCATTTTAGGAGGTGTCTGCAAAGAAATCTTGGATCACTATTCGAGCAGCGATTGGCATCCTCACACTGTGGCCATCTTTATCATACCAAGTCAAACTACCAAATGTGTAATCTCCTTGCAGCTTGACGGTGGCCGTGAATTCCACTTTAAAAGTTAGCACCTTATGAGTAACATTGAAGACCAAAATTGAAGGCTCAACAACCATTTTAACACCCACTGGAGACTCAGGGATAGATTCATATACAGCATCAGTTGAGCCAACATTAGTGACTGTTCTCCAAATAGTGAGTGTATTCTTGAGGTTGGGAATGGAGATAGATGGTAAGTTCAAGTAGTACAAAGGCTTTGTTGAATCACAAGCATCTGGAATGCCAATTGAACAATTGAAGTAATTGAGGTAGTCTTTTGGATCAATATCAAAGATGAGACCTGGATCGGCTGCTCTATTGGGGTTGACATGCCCACCACCAAAGTCAAAAGGGTCAGCAAGCTTTCTTGGCAGTCCCTCTGCCTCTATTGGCCATCCATACTCATTGTTGATTGATGCTTCAGTTTATAAAAAAAAAATCATGAAGAGAATTGGTGAATTTTTATGGCTAGAAAGAGAATAAAATAGCACTATCAGGGATGAAGTAAGTCTGACCAGTTGTAACCAATGCTGATTTAATAGCTGCAGGAGACCAAGAAGGATGGAGTGACTTCAATAGTGCAACAATGCCGGAAATATGAGGGCATGCCATGGACGTTCCGCTATCAAAATGGTAAGAGCTTCCTATTGCTGCCAAGATTGTAACTCCAGGCGCGGCAATATCAGGCTATCCAAAGGAACACAAGTTAGTAGTAGAGTACTAATGCATGAGGATAGTAACAGATTTTTTCTATATTTTTCTATATGTTTTGTACCTTAAGCAATTGGGGGAATATGATGCTTGGCCCTCTTGATGAGAAAGCGGCAATATTTGGTGAAAGAACTGTTGGCCCGTTAACATCTTTTGTTGGGCTTACTTTGATCAATGATTGAACACTGTCCACACAAAGAGAAAAAAAATTATGTGTCAAAGGTGTAAACCTCTTTTATTTTGGTGGCATCGTTAATAAATCATTCCAAACACACCAATTTTTTTATTATTATGTGTCAATTATATATGTACGAGAAAGTCAAGTGTCTTAATTATTAGACTATTGTTGCAATGGTCAATAGTGTAGATTTAATAAATAAAAAAAATCTTTCATCATTGATGTGCATATATAGTATAGTATGAATCAATACTTATTAAAAAAAAAATTGGAAAAAAAATAATTTTTAAATCAAATTTTAAAACTTAACTTTTTAGTAAAAACTAATAACTCTTCTAAATAGAATCTTTTTTATACGGATAGAAAAATTGATGATAAAAAGAAAAAAAGTTCATACCTTGTTTGATAGTAGTTTAGTATTTGATTAGCTATCTCAAAATCTACGACAGCACATACAAGAAAGCCATTACATCCTTCAAGAACATAGAGTATGTTGGTGGTGTATTGTGCATAAATAACACCTGCACCATTTGCCGCAATAACATTGTTTACGTTCGTAACCAAATCTGATCTTGGATTCATAGAAGTAATATCCGAAGGTGTATAACATAAAACAACACTCCCATTAACTTCGGTCTTATTCAAAGAATCTCTGCTGCAACTGCACATATACCATCATGTTTAGGTTTTGAGAATGACAAATTAAAACATTAACAACAGCATTAACATTAATAATATTAACACTGTTGCAATTGCACACAATCAACAATTAAGCGGTTTATTGGAAGCCTGGTCCCGTTAAAACCCTTCGTAAGTGATGAGAATTCGAATTACGAATGAAGACACAAACGAAGACACATTTCTGGGAATGTGAGTATGGGTTCCAGCCAGGGCTGTGCACGGTCCAAAACCGGACCGGACCGGTTAAACGGTTTCTTTATTATTGGAACCGGACCGAACCAAATAACAGAGAAAACCGGACCGGTCCAAACCGTTTTGGACCGGTCCGGTCCGGTTTGGACCGTTTTGGACCAATTTGGTCCAATCTGGTTCGGTCCCGGTTTTTATGAATTAAAATTAAATTAATAGAGTGGCCATTTAATATATAGAGTTAAAAACAAACAATCAGCTTCATTAGCAATAGAAAATTTACATATATATATAGAGAGAGAGAATTTAAGGTAAAAATAACTAAACAGGGCAAACCGGTCTGGTCCGATTTGGACCGCGGTTCCAAAAACTGGAACCGGACCGGTCTAGAACCGGTTTCAAAACCGGACAGGACCGGTTAATAACGAAACCGGTTGGAACCGGACTGGCGGTTAAAAAAAAAACCGGTCCGGTCCGGTTTACGGTTTAACCGGTTTTTTTGAACAGCCCTAGTTCCAGCCCTCATATGTGCACAGACCCCACCCCACTTATTTCTCCAAGACTTGTGCATACTCATGTCTTTCTTAGCAGTCTAGCTGCTCATCTTGGCAAAATAATAATAATAATAATAATAATAATAATAATAATAATAATAATCTTTTACTTCCAATACCTGCCCCCATAAACTAATTGTTTGAAAGTTTCTTTCCCACCTTCGTAATTTATTCCTTGGCCCTAGACAAAAAAAAATTATAATCACATAATTAAAGATTATAATATATATATATATATATTAAAAATAATTTTAAAAAAAGGCACGTACGTGAAAATATTGACCATTTCCAAGGGTGATGAGAGTAGGAAAAGAACGATCGATCGTAGAAGCTGCAACAGTGAGCACCCACGGAAGAGCATTGTCAATTGTCTGCATAGATGGGCCATCATTCCCACCTGCGAAAACAAGGGTAATCCCCTTCACCACTGCATTCAAAGAACCCTCAGGGTACCCATTTCCTCCAAGGGATAAAGATAGCACGTCAACTCCATCATGTATCGCATCGTCTATGGCTTTAAGCACCGCAGCCTCAGAGCAACTTCCACTGCTTCCCCAGCATGATTTGTATATAGCCAACCTCGCTCGCGGTGCTCCTCCACGTGCTGCACCAGAAGCCAGTCCATGCACACTCACATTTCCCACGAGAACACCAGCAGCTGTGGACGCTGTGTGTGTTCCATGACCGTTGGAGTCTCTGGGTGATAAGTGTTGGTATATTGACTGAAGACCATCAGTGAATAGAAGAGATTTTGGATGTATTGGGTTCTGATGTGAAGGCTGCTTATCAAAATCTCAGAGAGGATACAGCCAATCTATAAGAAGATGTTTCATACAGTGTGTGATGCCCATCCTTTAATGTTTTGGAGGCTGATGCCATAGTACGTTTATTAGTAGATTTAGACTTGTTGTGGGCCACTCTATTGTTGGAATGTTTTGTTAATGTATGTGCTGTTCTAGCACTAGATATATGTATCTATTTTGCTGAACTTTTCTTTTCTATGCCAGTGAAGTTATTCAGTGTGTTTTGTGATACTCTCTTTGTTCTTAGTTCCCTTCATCTCACTCTTGCATCCTCATCTTATCTGCTCCATTTGTGTTGTGAGAACAGTGGTATCAGAGCTCTTCACTCGATCCACCTGTGTGTTGTTCTACCTCTTGGCTGTGTTCTAAAGCTGCAAACATGGCTGCAAATGGTATGCCCCCTTTACCAATGTTCGATGGTGAAGACTATGGAGCTTGGAGTATCATGATGAGAACGTTGTTTCGGTCTCAAGACTTGTGGGATTTGATTGAGAAGGGAATCCCAGAAGGTGAAGATGAGGCAAGGATGAAGGAGCACAAGAAGAGAGACTCAAAGGCTCTCTACTTGATCCAGCAAGCAGTGAATCGCAAGGTATTCTCTCGCATAGAGGCAGTTGAGACAGCAAAAGCGGCATGGGATCGTTTGAAACGACATTATCAAGGTGACCCCAAGCTAACGGCAGTGAAGTTGCAAGGACTGCGACAAGGTTTTGAAAACCTCAAGATTAAGAACAATGAGAGTGTCGAAGACTTCATTACTCGCGTTGAAGAGATGGTGAACGAAATGAAGAGGCTTGGAGACACTATCTCTGAAGCTATGGTGGTCGGCAAGGTGTTGAGAAGCATGGGGGCCAAGTTTAATCATGTAGTGACGGCGATTGAAGAGTCCAAGGACATTACTAAGCTAACCTTGGATGTTCTTACAGGATCTTTGAAGGCTCATGAATCAAGGCTGGTCAGTCAAGCTGATCAAGTTGAAGAAAAGGTTCTCCATGTCAAATCAGAACCGTCATCATCATGGGAATCTGGTCGGTTCCCACCAAGAGGAAGAGGAAGGGGCTCATTCAGAGGTTCTGGACGAGGGAGAGCGAGAGGAAGAGGAACGGAGCAGAAGCAGAAAGGAAATGAACAAAAAGGGTATAGAAGCAGTATTCAATGTTATCAGTGCAAAAGGTTTGGTCACATTAAAGCTAACTGTTGGTTCAAAGAGAAACCAACAGACAAAGATGTTACTCTATTAACTGAAGAAAAGGAGGAGGTAACCAACATCTTCATGGCTCATTGTGAAGGAGAGAAAGGTACAAATTCAGTTTGGATAATTGATAGTGGCTGTTCAAATCATATGACAGGCTTGAAGGAGTTGTTTGAAACACTTGATGAATCACAAAAGCATAGTGTCCGACTGGGAGATGATAAAGAAATCTCAGTAGAAGGAAGAGGTACAGTTGCTATCAGAGGAGAGGATGGGAGAGTGAAGATGCTGCACAATGTACAATATGTTCCTGGGCTCGCTCATAATCTGCTCAGCGTTGGCCAGCTTCTTTCCAAGGGTTTTTCAGTTGTGTTTGAAGATAATTGTTGCTCTATATTGGAAGAAAAATCAAGGGAATGTGTGGTCAAAGTAAGAAGAACAAATAATAATATGTTCTCGTTGGATCTTGTTAGCTCTGGGAGTGCTAAGGTGGCTGTAAAAAAAAACCTGAACGAATCCATGGTGTGGCATCAGAGGTTTGGGCACTTGAACCATCAGAGTTTGAAGCAATTAAAATCAAAAGACATGGTGACGGGGCTGCCGGAGATTGGCAATCTGGATCCGTGTGATGACTGCGTTCTCGGAAAACATGTGAGAAATTCATTCGGCCATGAGTCTGGAAAATCCAGGAGATCCAATGAGAAGCTACAACGTGTCCACATGGACGTGTGTGGTCCTATGCACGTTGCATCAGTGGGAGGGAACCGTTACTTTCTTCTATTGGTTGATGACTACACAAGGATGACATGGATCTATTTTCTCCAATCAAAGGGAGATGTTTTTGAATGCTTCCTTAAATTTCAAGCTTTAGTTGAGAGAGAAGCTGAGAAAAAGATCAAGTTTTTGCGTTCAGATCGTGGTGGAGAATTTCTCTCTCGCGCTTTCAATGATCACTGTGATAAGTGTGGAATACAGCGAGAACTGACGACGCCTTATACTCCACAACATAACGGCACTGTTGAACGGAAGAACCGGACCGTCGTGGAGAAGGCACGCTGTCTTCTGAAGAGTAGTGCATTACCAATGGCGTTTTGGGCTGAAGCTGCTTCTGCAGCAGTCTACCTTGGCAACATTTCTCCAACTGAACCACTCCCCGACAAGACTCCATATGAGCAGTGGACAGGTGTGAAGCCAACAGTGAAGCATTTGAAGGTGTTTGGATGCTTGGGATTTGTTCAAATTCCTTCTCAAAGGCGCCATAAGCTAGAAGACAAATCTGAGAAAAGTATTTTCATAGGATACTGCCTGAAAACTAAAGCCTACAAGATGTACAATCCCAATACTGGCAAAGTTCTGCTAAGTAGGGATGTTGTCTTTAGGGAAGATGCTCGTTGGGATTGGGGTAGCGGAAACAATACACGTTCGGTGTATGTATGGGATGATGCATTCCCAGTTGAACCAAGTTGTGTTTCACCACAATCGAACACAAATCAAGGAGGTGAAAATGATCTTCAAGTAGAGCAAATCACTCATTCACAATCTTCCGAAGCTGCAGAAATTCCCAATCGAGCACCAGCAAATCATGTGAACACATCTGAAGACGACTCTCCTCCTCGCAGAACAAGACAGCTAAGTGATATTTACAGCAATTGTTCTTTTGCCTTACTTGTTGCTGACCCTATAACCTATGAGGATGCTGCAAAGTGTGTTGAATGGCAGGTGGCCATGGCAGATGAAATGGAAGCAATTAATCGCAATGAGACCTGGTCCTTGGTGGATAAACCAGAAAATAAGAAGATCATTGGACTGAAATGGATCTTCAAGACCAAGTACAAGGCAAGTGGAGAAATTCTGAAACATAAGGCAAGAATTGTGGCCAAGGGCTATACCCAACAGTTGGGCATAGATGTTGATGAAGTGTTTGCACCAGTGGCCCGTATGGAAACAATCAGATTTTTATTTGCTTTGGCAGCTCAAAAGGGGTGGATGTTGTTTCATTTGGATGTAAAATCTGCGTTCTTAAATGGGGAAATTGCCGAGGAGGTATATGTCGAACAACCAACTGGATTTGAGGTAGAAGGGTAGCAACACATGGTGTACAAACTAAAAAAGGCCCTTTATGGTTTAAAGCAGGCTCCCAGAGCCTGGTATAGTAAAATTGACTCATATTTTGCTCAACAAGGTTTCAAGAGAAGTGAGAATGATCATACATTGTACCGAAGAGATGAAGGAAATGAGGATGTATTGCTGGTATGTATTTATGTTGATGATATTGTTTGTTTGAGCTCATCTCTTGATCTGATCACAGTGTTCAAGGAAGAAATGAAGAAACAGTTTAGCATGACTGATCTTGGTTTACTAAGCTACTTTCTTGGAATGGAAGTGGTCCAAGACAAAAATGGTGTTTTCATTTCACAACGGAAATATGTCCAGGATCTTTTGAAGATGTTCAATATGAACAATTGTAAGTCGTCTCCAACTCCTATGATCACAAGTGACAAGTTACAGGCTGATGATGGATCAGGCAACTCAGACGCAAAAAGATATAGGAGCTTGGTTGGGCGCTTAATATATCTATCTCACACCAGACCCGACATAGCGTTCGCTGTGGGTGTGCTATCAAGGTACATGTCCAAGCCCTCCAAAGTTCATGCAGGTGCAGGGAAGCGAGTGTTGAGATACCTCGCTGGAACAGTGGATTTTGGGTTGAATTATACTCGTTGCACTGAATGCAAATTGGAGGGTTTCTCTGACAGCGATTGGGGAGGAAGTTTGGAAGACAGAAAGAGCACTTCGGGGGTTGTGTTCAACTTGGGTTCAGCTGCTGTGTCCTGGATGTCAAAGAAGCAGGAGGTGATCGCCATGTCGACAACTGAAGCCGAGTATGTTGCTGTTTCTTCTGCAGCATGTCAGTGTTTGTGGCTTAAGAAATTGATGAAGGATTGTGATCTAGAAGTTAATGAAGCAACTGAGATATGGTGTGACAACATGTCTACTATTGCCATTGCCAAGAATCCAATGCATCATGGCAGGACTAAACATATTGATATAAAGTTTCACTTCATCCGAAATCTGATTGGAGATGGGATTATATCACTGAAGTACTGTAGAACTGATGAGCAGCTTGCTGATCTGCTCACCAAGCCACTCTCTGTTCAGAAGCATAATATGTTGAGGAGTCAATTGGGTTTGTGCTGTCTTCAGTCAAGGGGAGGAAATGTTGGTATATTGACTGAAGACCATCAGTGAATAGAAGAGATTTTGGATGTATTGGGTTCTGATGTGAAGGCTGCTTATCAGAATCTCAGAGAGGATACAGCCAATCTATAAGAAGATGTTTCATACAGTGTGTGATGCCCATCCTTTAATGTTTTGGAGGCTGATGCCATAGTACGTTTATTAGTAGATTTAGACTTGTTGTGGGCCACTCTATTGTTGGAATGTTTTGTTAATGTATGTGCTGTTCTAGCACTAGATATATGTATCTATTTTGCTGAACTTTTCTTTTCTATGCCAGTGAAGTTATTCAGTGTGTTTTGTGATACTCTCTTTGTTCTTAGTTCCCTTCATCTCACTCTTGCATCCTCATCTTATCTGCTCCATTTGTGTTGTGAGAACAATAAGTACTCTCCTTTGAGGTCCTCTGAGTCCACATCATTGGTGTACCATCGAGCTCCTATGATTTTTCGGCTACAATTGCTGGCACTGAAGGTGACTCCAGTCTGGCAAATGCCTTTCCATCGTGATGGTATCGGCCCAAAACCGGCATCGCTGAAGCTTGGAGACTCTGGCCATATACCTATTTAAGTATATGTGTGTGCAGTGTGTGATCAAATTGTTATTAGGCCTTAAATAGTTTTGAAAGAATTATGAAGTTGTAAATATTTCACCAGTATCAACCATTCCTATTATGATATCTTCTCCAAGATGACTATCATGCAGCAGTCCCTTCGGTTGGTTGTAGGATAGTCCAAGATAGTCCCAGCTTCGAGTTGTCTGAATTTTATAGACGCGGCTTGGCCTAACGCTCATTACACCAGGCAGCTCTTGTATGAATCCAGATTATATATATATAAGCTTTTGGTGATTTAAAATGATAATGGATGTTGTACTGATAGCTAGAGAAGTTCACATATGCAAGACAACAAATAGTTTGAGTACCTGCAATATCTTTTGACTGAGACTCCGTGAGCATTGCTGCGAAGCCCGAAAACCCATGCTTGTAGTTGTATAGGATGGAACTCATAGCTTCCTCCTTGCTGTCCAATATATACATAGAGAGAGAGAGAGAGAGAGAGAGAGAGAGAGAGAGAGAGAGAGAGATGGAAGGGTTTAAAATTAACTTGAGTAAAGAATTAAAGCTTTAATAGCTAGCTAAAGTTATTTACCTTCCAAGTAAAGAGGTGAGCATGTCATGGTGAGTTGCAGTCACTACTTTCGGATCTTCCTGTTGCTTCTCTCCCAGGTACACAATATACAGCTGAAAATTGGCCAAAATCATTTTAGTTTGGATATGATTAACACTAATCCCAAGTGACAAACATGAAAATAAAACAAACACTTACTTTGCTTGAAGCTTCAGCCTTTAAATACAAAATGTTGAAGAAACTGAGAGTGATGAATGCAAAAAGACAGAGAGAGAAATAAGAAGATTGGATGGCCATTTGAGGCATTGGATAAGCAATAGGTTTAGTTTGGCGCATACTTATACTCACACTAAATTAACTAGCAATGAGTAAGACTTGCAAACGTTTATCGAGCTACTCCCATTTAGATAGAGTCAATACTAAAAATTAGTAAATAAAAATTTTTAGATGTTTAGATGAGGCAGAGGACATATACCTACTACCATGGGAAGTCTACTTTCCTATAAAGAATAAATGTCGTCTACTATAGTTGCGCCTGGAAATAATCTTTTTTATTTCACATTTAACTCCTTCAAGAAATTTTTTTTTTTTTGAAAAAAGAGAATAATAATCTATATTAGTTATGTTTACAAGTTCTCAATGGCTTAACGAAGCATTAACCAAATCAAACCCTGCAGCTAGGACTTCTTCAAAATATTGATAATGCAATATTTTTCTACTTGTTTAAGCCAAAGATTAATTTTAAGTTATGACTAAACCCAACCTACCGGGAGTTTTTTTTATTCTTTTTATGCACTAATTTCTAAAGTTGACCAGGTACTAATGCATTGAAAGTTAACCAACATCAATGGTGACTTATGAACAGTACTAATGCATGAGTTGCTTTTTTGTCTTAACTGGGGTTATGTAATTTCCACCAAGACGTCAGTTTTAATGTTGACCAGCTCAATTCTTGCTGATCACCGATAGAAAATGAAAATCTAAATAGGTTACTTATATTTAAATAATATATCTTAGTGAGCTGAATGAGCTGACATTCTAAAATAAATAAAAGTTATGAATTTAGTGGTTCAATTAACAAGTATTAAAATGGTAAGTTAATTTCTAATTAAAAAAATCATAAAAATCTAATGATTTGGAAATATATAATGATAAAAAAAATATTTAATTATCACGGAATAAAATGACAACCATATGTGTGTTGATTTAACGGAAAGCAAAATGTTTAACCAAATTTATTACACATTAAAACTATCTTTAGAAGCAATTTTACATAAAGAATAATTAAGAATGAAAAATAAAAATGCAACTAATGCTCAGAATCATTCTAGGAGGCGTCAGCAAAGAAATCTTGGATCACTATCCGAGTAGCAATTGGAATCCTAACTCTGTGGTCTTCTTTGTCATACCAAGTCAAGCTACCAAATGTATAATCTCCTTGCAGCTTGACAGTGGCAGTGAATTCCACTTTAAAAGTTTGCACCGTGTGGGTGGCATTGAAGATCAAAACTGGAGGCTCAACAACCATCTTAACACCCACAGGAGACTCTAAGACAGCTTCATATGCAGCATCAGTTGAACCAACATTAGTAACTGTTCTCGAAATAGTGACTGTTGTCTTGAGGTTGGGAATGGAGATGGATGGTAAGTTCAAGTAGTACAGAGGCTTTGTTGAATCACAAGCATCTTGAATGCCAATTGAGCAATTGAAGTACTTGAGATAGTCTTTTGGGTCAATATCAAAGATGAGACCTGGATCAGCAGCCCTGTTAGGGTTGACATTCCCACCACCAAAGTCAAAAGGATCAGCAAGCTTTCTTGGTATTCCCTCTGCCTCTATTGGCCATCCATGCTCATTGGTGATTGATGCTGCGAGTAATAAAATTCAAACTCAGTTTTATAGAGGACCTTAATTCATGGCCACAAAGAATGATAAAATGAAATGATTATAGATGGAGTACTATGTCTCACCAGTTGTAACCAATGCTGATTTAATGGCTGCAGGAGACCAGTAAGGGTGGAGTGACTTAAGGAGGGCAATAATACCAGAAACATGAGGGCATGCCATGGAGGTTCCAGTATCAAAACCGTAAGCGCTTCCCTTTGCTGCCAAGATTGTAACTCCAGGTGCAGCAATATCAGGCTGTCCAAATGAAAATAATATGTTAGTGTACAAATATTATTATGAATAACTTTATAAGCTTTTAATTGAATGGAGCCTCTAAAACACAAGGAAAGAAATAGAATTTTTTTGTAGCCTGTACCTTGAGCAATTCAGGGAAATCCACACTAGGACCTCTTGATGAGAATGAGGCAATTTTGGGTGAAAGGACACTTGGCCCTACAACATCTTTGGTTTGGCTCACCTTGACCATTGGACTAGTGCTGTTAGTACTGTTCATGTAGGAAAAGGAGAAACATGAATAACTTGGAAAAGGATTTAAAAAAAAAAATGGATAAGCTACAAAATATATATTTTTTAAATATAAAATTTTGTTTTTGAAAAAATTAAAACCAAGCAATCCTATAACTAGGTAGCTGCTATTTTATTACCATCATTAATTATAGATCTAATTAGATTATAAATAAAAAAATAGAGAATAAGATTAGTGATATGTACCTAATAATAATATCATGATATTTTATAATTTGGTTGGCCACCTCAAAATCTACTATGGCACAAATAACTCCAGCATTATTACACACTTCAACAACAAATAGAAGATTGTTGGTGTATTGTGCATATATAATTCCCACGCCATTTGCTGTAATGACATTTTCTATGGACGTGATTAGATCGGATCTTGGATTCCATGAAGTAACATCATTTGGATGACATATAACAATACTTCCAGCAACATCAGTGTTATTCAACGAATCAACATCGCAACTGTTGACATAAACTCACGTTTAGTATTTTAATAATAAAATTAAGAACAATAATATTAGAATAATTTATTTTGAATACCTTTGACCATCAAACAATCGTACAAAAATTTCCTGCTCTGTTAGATAGTTGATTCCTTGGCCCTGTAGTAAAAAATCATTATCATAAACGTAATTAATTATGCAATTTAAAATATATTATTGTAAAAATTATCAATATTTAATAAAAACATTCCATAATAATCTTAGTCTTTTATTATCATTAAAAAAATATTTTTTTATAAATTATAAATTATTATTATTCATTCATTAAAGGGGAAAATTTGCCCAAATATGTTTCTAATATTAATTATAACAATAATATCATAAAAATTTTCTAAAAAAGTGAGTTACTATATATCTTCATTTCATATATCCCAAAACTAAATAATATAAAAATATTTTCAAATAATGTTAATTTAATCAACACAGAAAACCTTATACCATCTGAACACCATCCTCTATATATATATTTCATGCAACCCATGCAAAACATGGAAAAGGATGAAAAAAAAAATACAGAAATGCTAAAAACACATACCACCAGAACTTGATCATTTCCGAGAGTGATGCGAGTAGGAAAAGAGCGATCAATGGTGGAAGCTGCCACCGTGACCACCCACGGAAGAGCATTTTCTACAGTATGTGTGACAGGGCCATCATTCCCACCAGCAAAAACAAGACTAACTCCTTTGGCCACCGCATTCAAAGAAGCCTCAGGGTACCCATTTCCTCCAATGGATAAAGATAGCACGTCAACTCCATCATGTATCGCATCGTCTATGGCTTTAAGCACCGCAGCATCAGAGCAACTTCCATTGCTTCCCCAGCATGCTTTGTATATTGCCAACCTTGCTCGAGGTGCTCCTCCACGCGCTGCACCAGCAGCCAGTCCATGCACACTCACGTTTTTAACGAGAACACCAGCAGCTGTGGACGCTGTGTGTGTTCCATGCCCGTTGGAGTCTCTGGCAGATAAGTATTCACCTTGGAGGTCCTTTGAATTTAAATCATTGTTGTACCAACGAGCTCCGATGATTTTTCGGCTACAATTGCTGGCACTGAAGCCGACTCCAGTCTGGCAAATGCCTTTCCATCGTGTCGGTATTGGTCCGAGACCAGCGTCACTGAAGCTCAGAGACTCCGGCCATATTCCTGTGTGTAAACCATTAACCATAATGAGACCTTAGTTTAACTTCATAGCAAATTAGTTTGTGTGTGTGTGTGTAAAGAGAGAGAGAGAGAGAGAGAGAGAGAGTAATACCAGTATCAACAACTCCTATTATGACATCCTCTCCAAGTTTACTGTCATGCAGTAATCCTTTTGATTGGTTGTAGTGTAGTCCAAGGTAGTCCCAGCTTCGAGTAGTATGGACTTTATAGGCACGGTTTGGCCTAATGCTTAGCACATCAGGCAATTCTATTATATGAATACCGATTATATGGTTAGAGAAATGAAATGGTTATAAGGAATATATTTTAATGGAATAATGATATATGATGAAGTATGCATGCGTGTCTGTTTAATTATGATATGGTAGTTAAGGACCTGCAATGGCATTTGCCTGAGACTCTGTGAGCATTGCTGCAAAGCCTGAAAACCCATGCTTGTAGTTGTAGCGAATGGAACTCAGAGCTTCCTCCTTGCTGTTCAATTAACGTGGGAAGCAAGTTATATATGTAATTAACTTTAGTAGATGCTTATCAATTAAAGAGTTACTGAGAATGAATCAAAGCTTAAGTAGCTAAAATTATATACCTCCCAAGCAGAGTAGTAAGCATGTCATGGTGAGTTGCAGCCACAGCATTTGGATCTTCATGCTGCTTCTCTCCCAGGTACACAATGTACAACTAAAATGACAAAAATCAATGAGTACTGTTTATATAAAACTGTTCTTCAATTAATTACATTAACAATGTATAAAACAAACACTTACTTTGGTTGAAGCTTCAGCTCGTAAATGCCAAAAGTTCAAGCAACTCAGAGAAAGGAATGCAAGAAGACAGACAAATGAACGAGAAGATTGGAGAGCCATTTGAGATTTGGATAAGCGAAGGGTTCAGGTTAACACATACTTATAGTCACACCCTTAACAAATATTTTAAACATTGTGCACACGTTTTCTCCAAGTTGATCTAACAATAGCATTTTAGAGTCAATTCTAAAAATTATTTAATTGAAATTCTAACACGTTCTAGAGGCCAATATGAAATGGAAAGAGTCTACCTTGGTATAACTTATACTCTTGGTCTACACAAGTTGGGCTTCACCGCTTCAGAATAATACTTGTTCATGGTCAATACTCTTGGTCTCCACAAGTTGGGCTTCAGAATAATACTTGTTCATGGTCAATTATTTAATTGAAATTCTAACACGTTCTAGAATTATATTAGTTTTAATTGACCAGTTAGGAAAGGTTCTGTGAACCAAATCAAAATAATTAGCTAGCACTTGGTCAAACTAGCAAAATGCCGTTCATTTGTTCCTAATTAGCATTAAAGAAATTAAAAAAAAGAAAATCATGATCTAGCTAAGACGCCACGGTTGATCAGTTCTGAGTATGATGTGGTCTTTTCAGCTACTCCAACGTGCACCAACCCAATATAATAGTGCAGGTGCAGCCACTTGTTGGCCTCTAAGTAAACATATGAATTTAGGAAGTATCACAGGAACTTAAAAGCTACATTTGATTTTATCTAGTTTCAGATCTAATCATAATTAGAAGAGCGTTTAACCTAAATATTCAGAAACAAACAAATTCAAAGCATAAAAAAATCAGATATTTGTCACAGTTTGAATTTGCGTTGTAAATGCAGGGCATGGTCCAGGAAAATGAGTGTGTGGGGTGGTGGGGAGTATATGAGTATAAAGAATAAAAATATGTATTTTTTTAATGAAAAATTATAAAAATAATATTTGTTGTATTGAGTTTTTATGACAAGCCAGAAATTACATGGACACCTTCATAAAATTTCTTCATATGTTGATGTGAAAATTTGAGATTTCTTATATATATATATAAATATATATGTACTCTCGTCCGTTTTACTTGTTTCATTTTAGATTTTTTTTTACTTGTCAAATTTTATAAAATATAAAATATTATTTTTTTAAATTTTTTTTAAATTTAATGTATTTCTACCATTTTAATAAATTATATTCAACTACATATTTTTTAAAACATATTTTAAATAATAGTAATATTGAAAAGTCAATATAATTTTTATAAATTATATTAATTCTAACTATTTTTTTTAATTAAGTGATTTAGTTAAAATAGACAAATAAAAAAACCGGAGGAAATATATAGTTATAATCCTTCTTTCACCATTACTTATAGATGCAATAGAATTTGTATCCCTCGAAATAATTTATTAGTGACACAAGTATAATGATTATATTAGTTAAATATAAAATAAATTTATTTATGAATTGTTATAATTTAAGAGGTACGTGCATTTGGTAAAAACATAAATTTATAACGCATTAGATTATATTTTAAATCTTAATATTTATAGATTATATATAAAGAATATAAAAGATATTTCATCTATTCTCGATATATTGTTATAGATATTGGACGCCTAATAAAAGAGTAAATCTTTCCGACAGAAATAATTAATACACCACTTACATATTCTATAGTAAAAAAGGAATAAACTAAAATACTATTTTCTAAAAAAAAGTTATATCAAATTTGCTGCTAATTGAAATTGGATCTAATTAGATTTTTTCCTTTACATTATCGTCATTATCTAAAATTTTTATTTTATTTTATTTTATTCGCAGAACAACCTATGTTAATATTTAAAAAGATATATATCGAGGGCCCAGCAGCATCTAGCCAATGCTATAGATGGCCCCTGGGGCTGGAAGTGAAAAGAAGAGTATCTACATACATGGAAACAAGTTCAAAAGGGAATGCATGTCTTTGGATAAACAAGATAAGATGTAGATCTGTATCCTTCTCTATTCTGTATACAACCAGGAGCCGATAAAATTAATGAGAAGCAAAAATACTGAAAACATGGAGATCAAAAGCATGAAATAACAATGTACTACAACCTCAAAGCAGCAATAGCTTCAGCTTTGAAGTCTGTTCTAAGACCCAACACCCTCCTAACCTCAGCTGGAGTAAGCAACCATGTCATATGTCCTGCATTCTCTCCCCAGAAGTCCAGAATCTCAGAGACCCTCTCGAAGTTGAGGATGGTTGTCATCTGGGAGAGGCGAGCAAATTTGTCTCTCACTGGTCTTTGAGTCATCTCTGAGAAATGATTCACCAATGCTCTTACCTCCCGATCAAGTTGGAGGCCACCAAGCTGGCTGAACTTCTTCTGCATCATGATCACCTCAAGCCTCTTCACAATGAAATCGATTATCAGATGAACCAATGAATCATAATTGTTGGATGTCATAGCTGATTGGAGCCACACAATATTAGTCTCAACAGCATGAAGAAGTTTCTGAACCCATGGATCATTCATCTCATTTTCTTCGTACTCAGCATCAGTGAGCTCATAGCTAATGGTCCCAACACTGTCCAGTACTGGTCGGATGCGAGGGGTCACCGTGACGACTAGCTGCTCCAATCCTGCATTTAGGATCTGCTTGAAGCTGCTGCTAATTTCCCCAAGTTCAGACAGACAAGATTTCAGCTTTTCTCTGTCAGCTGGTGCAGGGAAAGCCTGTCATCCAGTTAAACAGTAAGAACAGAAGCAAAGCACAATAACAAAATATTGCATCCATGCAGTGAATGCTCCCCCAAATTCCAATGTAAACAAGCAGGCATTGTGGTAGTAGTCTTTTGAAAATATCCATCAGACACACTTGGATGGCTACACAATCAGAAACAATGGCCCTAGAAGCTAATTTTGACATTGGGGTTCTTTGTAACTTGATAATCCACAGTGGGAAGCTGACAAGTTAGATGCTAGTATTGCACAGAAGCACTCAAGTCTCTACACAAGTAGCTAGCATACCATAAAACTTTTACATGACCTAACAGATAACAATGTGCTAAGGTTTCAACTCATGTATGCTCCCACAATGTTGATGCTGAGCCTTCAGGCAACAAACTGCGTACTAGTACTAAAGAAGTGAAGTATCAATAATGTAAATTGGTACCATAAAAACATACAGTTGCAGGGTGACATTCTCCCAAACCGTGTAAGCAGATAATAACATAAGAACAGGGACCGTTGCAAAGGGAAACAACAGAGGATACGTAACTGAGTGCAGAACTATACATCTTTCTATGCTTTAACATTATGCTCCAAATTCAACTTCATGTGCTCAAACTTGACTTAACTTTTGGTGTTACAATCCATAGAAAAGGAATAGCACAAAAAGGCTTTATGACAGTTCAGCAAAAGTGGGGCCATGCTTCTATACAATATAACCTCATATTTGAAGGTTATAATGCTAACAGAAATTCCAACAGGAGCAGACTGTTGATCAGTTACTGAAATTACTGCCAACGCAACTGAAAAAACATAGTTGCTGAAAGTAATGTACACAATCACTTTCTATCAGATTGCAATCTCAATTTTCTCAAGAAGAAGATGCCTGTCACAGACTCAATTGAAAAGACAAAAGGGAAGAACGGCTCCTTAGTCAAATTGTTGGAGACTCCAAAGTCTCCTTCAAGTGAAGGAATGATGGTATGAAGTATCTCACACCTTCTTTATTGAATTGTATAAGTTAGCCCATGGTCATACATGGATGAGGCACTCCCATCCGAATTGGCCTTAATTCCATAAAAAAAATTAATTTCCTTATTAATTCAAAATAAAATATAACATGCACAAAACCAAGAATCTAAATCCAAAATGAGGGATTGCACTCTGTATCATACCACCAAGTACATTGGGATGTTCAATATTTCAGTCATAAGGAAAACTTCATTGTTTTTAGACTTATAAATATCAAAAGGACTAGACATGTAAACTCTTCCAGTTTGAAACTAAAATCACATAATAAGATAGAACCCAGCTGCAAGCAGGAATCTAATGGCAAGATTTCTTATAAATAAAGCAGCATAATGCAAAAGGCCTTAGCTAACATGATTAAAGTTCTGCAAGAAAACAGATCAACTAGTTTGCACTGATAGAATACTTGTGAAGAGATGCACACCTACTCAATAACAAATACATGATCTTCTTATCAACTGCAACTATCTAAAACAACCTTTAAGCTCAATCTTAAAAGGCCAGCCCTCTTATTTCTAGGTTTTTCACTACTATCACTTCCAAATAAAACCATACATGCGCACCTACCTTTTTGGCATCCTTTGCTAAACACAAGGCATAAGAGTGGGAGACACATCCCCAAAATTACGAAATCTAAGTATAGGGCAAAAGAATCAAACATGCATAGAGCTACCTATCACAGAAAATAAAAGAAGAGTGAAAAACATACGAAGCTCATGACATAAAGTTACACCAAGTATACATATCTACGAGTGGCAACATCAAAAAGAGATGATTCATAAATTATCTATGACAGAAAATTTTGAGGCCAAAAAACTTAGCACAGATCTGTTCTTATCCTTGGCAAGGACTTCAAGGAATCTAGATTTTGATAATGAACAGTATATGGGTATGACAGTCTAATTTCTACAATAATTTTTTATAAAAAATGAGTGATATACTAAAATGAGGATGGTTGTGAATAATCAGTATGTTTCTTCATACTGATGGGAAGTATCAGCTTAAAAGCGTCAAAATGCATGTCAAAGTTTGTATATTTGCCAGAGCATATATGATTCAGGTATTTACCAGAGCAAAGCAGTTTCTAATTAGAAATGAAAAGAACATGAGAAAAACAAATGAAAGGAAGAAAACATAGTAATAAGCATCAGCTCACCTCAGCACACTGCTCCTCAATCTCATGCTTGAGCTTCAAAACGTACTCTGTGCTCACATCCATATTGTTCAAAGCCGTGGACAGATCCGTCCCTGTTTTCTGCACCCCTACTCCCCCTAAGAAGAGTTTTGCCCCCAAATTCAGCTCCCTCATCTTCTGTTGCAATGCCTCCTGATACTCATTGCTCAGTAGATTCATTGCCCCACTGAGCACTGCAAAAACTGAGTTAATACTAGTTGTTGAGATCGCTCTCCTACAACAGCTCTGCAACACATAAAACACATCATCCACCATCGAAGTTGTCAAACTATCTGGCACATGCTCATCGATCTTAATTGCCTTCCTAACGTTCTCCACCATAAAGAATTCCTCAAGAATCACATAAAACCCAGTGAGATCTTGCACCATTCTACTGAAGCTTCCACTCCGGAATGCCTTGGTTGCCCGTGGACCAAGCTTGGGATCTACAGAAGCAAGCCCCCGAATCTTTGAAATCATGAACTCGGTGTAGTCCTCGCCAAGCTGCGTTAGTGATAAGATCTCCTCCAGATACATTTCGACCTCCCTCGGGTCCGGTCCTTCCAAAACTCCCACCGAGAGCAAGTTCTTGCTATACGAGTTAATCTCCGATGCCAACCGGGCGAGCTTCCGGTGATCCATGTACTTCTTCAAGATCTGAGTTCCCCGCGAATCACATTCATCCTGGAGCTCAAGTATAGCATATACAATACCGTCCTCTCCGCAAAGGCTGCGGAGGATCTCATCATTCTCCTCAACAGCAAGTACAATGTCTTTGAAGAGATTGGTAATGCATCCAACAAAGTTCAGTTGGTTGCTCTGCGGTGGAGCCTGCTCGGCGAGCTCAGCAAGGTGCTCGAACTCCAATCGGGATCGGAGGGCTATGACCTTTTTCAGATATGAAACGTAAGTCTGCAACCCTTCTTCTTGAAGACCGAGAGGAGGGAAGATGCGGACGTAGCGGAGGATGGACGGATGGTCACGTTGATCAATGGCGGCCGATAGGCGTTTCCGGATGGTGGATTCAAGATCACGTTTGAGGTGGAGAAGCTGGTCGCGGTGATCGGAGGAGGGGTCGGGGAATTGAGCGTCGATCTCGAGGAAGGAGCGGATGGAGTCGGCGGCTGACTCGAGATCGTCGGAGGAGAGAGAGCGGCGGCAGAGATCGAGGAGGTGGGAGCGGCGGAGGATAGCGTCAGCGCGGGAGAGGGCGGAGAGAGCGCGAGACTGCGCGAGATCGAGGGAGCGAACCTTGCGGCTGACGGAGTCGGCGAGGGAGGAGGCGGACTGGAGGGAAAGGAGGAGGTGGGAGGCTTCGGAGCGGGCAAGGTCGAGGAGGTGGGAAGAGCGCGAGAGGGAGGAGAGGTGGCGGTCGAGATCAGTGCGGGTAGAGAGGAGGGACTCGAGACGGAGGTCGAGGGACCGCTGGTAGGCGACGCACTCGTGGAGGAGGTGAGTCATGGTGCCGACGTCGGTGAGGGAGCGGATCTCCGAGAGGGAATCAGGGTTCCCGAAGTCGATTGAAGGGGAAGGGTCTGGGGCAGAGGGGTTGGGGTCTGAAGAGGGGATGATGATGGGGGTGATGCTCCTTGGAGAGAAGGCCATCGCCATGGCCGGAGGGAGTGCAGAGGGAGATCGAAAGATCTATGCCGATGCCATGTGTCTTTTGTTTTAATTTTCAGGTCTGGAGCCAAGTTGCGTCACGGTAACTAGGCCGGTTCAGTGATTTGATGGAACCTAACCGGGACACCTTCCCGCACAAAATGATTTGTAATAGCATCATACAAATACAATATAAGCGGCATGGTAGTTGTTAGTAATTTGATCCAGAAGCCTTACTTAGCAACCGGAAAATAATAATAATTAGTAATAGTTATTATCATTATCTACTAAAATTTGGATAATTTTTATTTTGTGGACGCATATCTAGCATTCATGTATTGCCGGATTTTGTCAGTAATAAAATTTGATTTTTTTTTTTTACCTGAAATAGGCATGAATCTCAAGCAATTGCTCGCGATGCATAGTGCATAGTGATAGACACTCTGGCTCCTTTATTTGCCACAGTAGCTTGGTAAGGTTGATTATTGTAAATGTAATTTTTCTAATTTGTTTGTCTAAGATTGGTTAGGAATTATCCGCTACAGTAGTGGCTTCTACATTTATACTTAGAATTTGACAATATTTCATATAAAGTTGTTTGACCATTCATGAAATCATTTAGAGCTTTGTGAATTAGTTATTGACTTCTTTATAATTATTTTCATAAAGGACTATTTAATTTTTGAGTCATTTTATTTTTTTAACTTTATGCTTAGTTCTTTTTATAGTTCATGTTTTGTATTTTTTTTTATAATGTTGACAAGCCACCACTGCTCATATATCCATTAAATATTTAACCATGTTTTAGAAAGAAGTCGAATTCTCAACCTCTTATATGAAAAAACTCAATATCATTCAACTATTACGCAAGTGATATTTGTTTCCTCTTAAATGCGATACATTTATTGTTTTAAAAAAATAATTACATAATATATTTTTTTAAGAGAATATATAAACCATTGATTTATTGAACCACAACAAGACAATAGTATAACAATACAAATAGAAAAAGTAAAATTAAGAAGTGAAATTGAAAATTAGCTACAAGCCCTAAAAAAGTCAATTTATTCAACTGGCTTGCATGGAAAAATAAAATCCTCTCACTCGAGAATCTGGCAAAAAGATGCTGTAACCGGTTACCTACTACCACCTGTGTTCTGTGTCATACGGATTTAGAGTCAGTGGATCACTTGTTTTTTCAGTGTTCTTTCGCTAAACAGGTTTGGGGATACTTAGTTCAGCTGTTTCAGCTGCCGGACCCTCCTTTGTCCATTACCTCGGCTTGGGGTACCTGGAGAACATCAGTGCGACTTGCTTGTAGGGTTATGGGGGACTTTGTGGTGAAAGCCATTGTGTGGAATATTTGGTTGATAGAAATGATTGCATTTTTAATGCTAATTGCATTATTGCGCATGCTCTCATCATTAAAATTGCTCACATGCTTTTGACTTAGTTCTCTTCAGCTGAGGAAGGAACTAGAGTAAAGTTGGAGGATCCCATTTCTACAATTCGTCGAAGTTTGGACTTCTTAGGTCCAAGGGTGGAGGAGACAGGGGGTGATTTGCCTTTTGCGGGGACCCAGCATTCGGGAGAGTAGCAGGGTGATGTCTGGAGCGTTGTAGCGGCTCTGTTGTGTCGTTACTTCTTGTGTGCCGTGTTTTCTTTTTTGGTTTGTTTTTTGTCCCCTGTTCCACCACTTCTCGTGGTTGTTGTTGTTGCTTCTGTATTTTGTTTTTCCCACAGGGGTTCTGTGGGAGAGTGTTGTAGCTCTCTTCTTTCTTTTTAATCATCGTGATTTATCCACTTTTTCAAAAAAAAAATAATAAATAAAAAAAAATAGCTACAAAGTCCGTTAGGAGTTTGAGATAGCTAAGGAACCAAGGCATAGCCTAGTGGTTTCCTACATTACTTGTGTTTGGGAGGTCTCGAGTTCGAAACCTCTCAGACACAATGCAAAAAAAATAAAAAGGTGCTTGTCGCCAATTTGTAAAAAAAAAAAGTTTGAGATAGCTAAAAGCAACAAACAAGAGATCATAGGTGGATCTCTTGCCAAGGTAAGAATAAAGGCTCTTATGGGGACTAGCTGGTAGTCAAAGCAGGTTCTTGGCTAATTAGGTCACGCTCTTCTTCCATAAAGGAACCTTGGAACTCAATGCTTCTTCTTACCATAACGAAAGATGCCACAAAGTTTTGCTTCTTTCTAACAAGAGCTATAGAAAAACCTAAAAGATAAATGTGGTTGATTCTTAAAATAATCAGAGGTAATGATTGTAGTTTAAAATAAAAACTAAGTCATTTATTATCATCTAGATGATCCAAACTATAGCTCTTGTTAAAAATTTCCAGGAATCTCTAATCATTAGGTTTAGCCCTTGCCACCAAACTCTCCAAATGTCAGCTAGAGATACCGAGTTTTATGATATCCTTAAATTCTAAGCAAAATAATTCCAAATAAGTATGGTAAAGAAGCACTTAACAAAGAGATGTCCATGGATTGTACAATAAATTTTAGGCAATTATCTATCCATATATTTGGATGGCTTAGGTTATGCAATGGGCCTATTGTAAGGTTTCATAATATAAAAAATACGAAAATTAAATAAAACATGCAAAAAATTATTAATGAAATAGATTTTTTTTTTTTATATATATATAAAAGAATTGTAGATAAGTCACAAGTAAGATTTAAAGGTTCTAGCTCTTAACATAAACTAGAATGAGTATTGTGATTCTTCCCCAGCGTTAGTTTATTTTTTTAAATATAAATTTAAGAATTTTTTTTCTTCAATTTTTATTGAGTAAAATTTTTGAAAATTTGATGTATTTAAATCTTAACCATTAAAACATTTCTCACTCAAGAAAATTTGTAAATACTTAATTATTTCATAATTTAAACAATATTAAAATATAATTATTTATTATTTATAATTTGAAAAACATTTCCAATCTCCCACGGTACTAGCATGCCATTTCCAATCTGAGACGTTGATCACACCTGATCCGTGATGCACGGTGAAAATTGAAGAACACTTCCGAGGCTCCCCTATAAATAGAGCTAGATACCCTCTCTCTCTCTCTCTCTCTCTCTCTCTCTCTGCCCATTTGAATTTCGCTCAATCTCCGACGCGCGGGAATTTCAGAAGAGCTCAACGGTAAATGCTCTTCAATCGAAACCGTAGAACATCTCCATTAGCTTGTTCTTCCATGTTCTTCAAATTTATGGGTTGAATCTGGATCTCTCTTCTAGGATTTCGTAATGCCTTGATTTCGAGTTTGTTTTCTTGGAAGAATTTCATCATATCATCGTTTTTATCAGAGGAAAAATTACAAAAACCGCCAGTTCGTTGGTGGATTTGGTTTTTCTGGTGTGATCCCCTTGCTTCCTTTTGTGAATCTCTATGGTTTTTGCTGATCTTGTTCTGATTGATGCTATATTTTCAGCTTGGTTGATTTCCTTGGTGGATCTTTTAGGTTACGTATTTTAGTTGATTATTATGCGTAGAATTACTGAATGGATCTATGGCACTCCCGATCTACGCTGGATGTTGTAATTTGATGATGGAGAGCTTAGTTTATATTATTGTTGCAGTGATAGTGGAATTTAATTTGGTAGAATTACTGAGTGGAGCTGTGACACTCCCGATCTATGATGGCTGTTGTTATTTGATCATGCAAAGTTTAGTTTATAGCTATTGTTACAGTGATAGTGGAATTAAATTTGGTGGAATTACTGAGTGGAGCTGTGACACTCCCGTTCCATGCTGGCACTGTTGTTGTTTGATGATGGAAAGCTTCGTATATGGTTATTGGTACAATGATAGTTGAATTTCATTTAGAGCTCTCATAATTGTTTTAAATTCGCTGAATAAATTCATATAAGTAATCGTTTCACTTATTAAATGGCATTTTCAATCTGGATTTTGAAGTTTGGCTGCACTGATTTTCCTATTTTGTTGCAGGCCTGTTGAAATTCACAAGTGAAAGTTTGAAGTTTGAACACCAACCTAGATTGGAAGATGTCAAATGTGACAGTCTGTGTGCGGTTTAGACCTTTGAGCTTGAAGGAGAAGAAAGTTCATGGGGATAGTGTTTGCATCACTTGCTTAGACAGAGAGTCCTTTATATTTAAGGTTTTCATTTATCTTCAAAGCCTTGTTCCTGTATGTCTAATATCATAATTCAAGTTAATTGAAGTTATGTTTGGTTTGCATTTTGGCAGGATGAAAAGGAAGAAGATCTTCCATTTTGCTTTGACAGGGTGTTCTATCAAGATTCTGCTCAGGCAGATGTCTATGAGTTTCTTGCTCTACCCATAGTTCAAGGTATTCTGTCAAGCCTTTGATTGTGGTGCTTTTATATGCATTTCATAATTGATTTCATTATGATTGGTGTTATGTTAGGATGACTGCACCTTCAATTTTCGTTTGAGTATTGTTTGTCAAAACTGTATACTAACTTCAAATGCAGACACTGTCAAGGCAATAAATGGAACAATCATTACCTACGGACAGGTTAGTTGTGCATCAACTATAACTATTTCACAAGAAATGTCTTTCAGGCTCCTCCTAGCTACTGCATAATGACTAAACAACATTGCAAGGGTAATGATTTTCAATATTGGTGATTCTGAAATTGTTGTCATTCTTGTTGATGGTATCTATCTGCAAAATTATGTTGTTTTCTATATTTGTTGTTTGTTATATTTCTTTAATTTATCATGTGTAGTTCTTCGCGAAGGACCTGGCATTATGAAGAAAAGTAACCTAAGCGTTTTTCTTTTTTCCTTTTCTTTTCTGACGTTTTGATGTAGTCCAAGGAGATCTGATAGTGAAGGAAGTGCCTACAGTTCTCTCCCAGTGCATGGCTTACTGACCTCTGGATTTTAATTATTTGGTTAATGATGATAGGAATCTTATTAGTAGAATGAAGATATATATTGCAAAGTATTCTTGAATGTTCAAAAACTAACAATGCTTATAACATATTCATTGTTGCCAAGTATTTGTCATATTTCATAGTTCATAGATGGCTGCCAGGCAACAAAGATATGAGTCAGCCATACATTCGATGTAGTTGTGAAATTTATGATTAGAAAAATTTACTGACAAATTTGAAAATATATCTTCATTTAGCTGCTAAAGTTTATTCTTGTCAATGGCCTAGTTTAAGTTCTCTTTCACAGCAACACCTAGAGTCTGTTCCTGTTTTATATGCCGATTGTTTACACTAACCAAATCAAACGCATTTTGGCCAGACTGGAGCTGGGAAGACATACAGCATGGAGGTTAATTGACTGGCTCATTGTTATATACTTAACTTTTCAGGTTCATAGGATGTAAATTCTCTATTTTCTGTTGAATCAGGGTCTTGGCATCTTAGACTGTGATGAAAATAAAAAAGGACTACTTCCGCGAGTTGTTGATGGACTTTTTCAGTGCATAAATTCTTCTCCTGAAGACATCAAGTATGCTGTAAAGTTGTCAATGGTACTAGTCTTTGGCTGTAAATTTAGGAATGTTTTTTCAACCTTCAATTTGCAGTATAGTTTTGTTCTGATGCTCTCATGGCTCTTATAGGTTGAGATATACATGGAAAAAGTGAGGTTTGTATATTCTCAAACTATTTTTTTCTATTGTGTTCTTGTAATTATGTAATTCATGACACCACATATAGAGCGCATTCTCCTCTTTTCATTTTGAGATGACATTCTCTAATATTTTTTTTCCAATATTTTATAGAGATCTTTTTGATTTGTCAAAAGATAACGTCCAAATTAAGGAGAATAAGAGCCAAGGCATAATTCTTTCCGGAGCGTCAGAGGTTTATTTTCATTTATAATCATATTCAATGGGTATTGAGTCAGTTTTTTGTAGTTTCATCTTCAAAAAATATGGCATTTTCTTATGTTTATTTTTTCTTATAAATTTTCAGATGCCTATCCTGAATACTGAAGAAGCTTTGAAATGTCTTTCTGTAAGCTATTTTTGTTCAGTGTGTTGTCAGTGTTAAGAATTACAATTACTAAGTCATTTGAGAAATGCAGCGTGGTATCTCTAATAGAGCTGTTGGGGAGACACGTATCCCATCATTATGTTTATATCTTTCTCCATCTTATGGGCATAATTACAGACTTTAAAGAAATCTTTATAGGCTTGCAATGCAGAACTGTATTTTTCTTTTTGACTAGCATGTTACTCTTTAACCAGTCATAGAAATGAATGTATCCAGCAGTAGAAGCCACTGTGTGTATGTGTTTTCAGTTCAGCGAGAATCTGCAATAGATAAGAGGCAAGTGTATCAGATCTCTCTCATTGAATAAATTTATCCACATTGTGATTTTACCTTTTTTTTTTATGCCATTGTAGATTTTTTATTTGGATTTGTGTTTATGCCTTGAAAAATTCAGTTCCATGCTACTTAAGTTTGGGAGTCTCCTTACATTTCTAGTTGAGACGGGCCGGCGTCAATTACCCACTGTTCATTGATTGATATTATGATACTTATGGTTTTTGAATGGTCTCCGTGTGGAGAATGGGACAAAGGAATGATTTTCTATCTCATATTACTGTTTGGCGGTGGAGTAGGCATCAAAAACTCAGGAATTTCATCTTCTAGTACCCGAGTTGGATGATTATGTTAGCTATTCGTGCACACCAACTCTTGACCTTAACATGCATGCTTCAACCTGTGGCCCATCTTTCTACCCTTTTCACAAACTAAGTAACTTGTGAGTTCTATTCACTGAATTTAGTATGTTGGTATTCACAGAATCAATGTGTCAAACTAGTCGAACCCAAAGTAATAGAATAGAAAGAAAAAGACTTGTGTTTCATTCTCACTTGATGCAAAGCTTCTTAAAGTCAATGCTTTCTCAGTCACATCTATAGGGGATGCTGCCTTCAGTAGAAAAATTTATTTTAAAGTCATATCGGGCTCCTAAGCTAAGATCACAGCAATTGCAAATATAATGGAGTGTTTATTAGCAGGAAGATTTGCAATTAACGGTGCTAGTGTTGATGAAACAGTAATTGAAAATTTACACGACATTGAGAGGAATATGGATATTTGGAACACAACCCAGGGGAATAAATACAGTCTTTGGTTCTTTGCTTACTAGGGAACAGAGTGAGTTGCCCATGCAAAACATATTGGTCTTCAGAGAGCTGAATATTGGAGGAAAATTAAGCCTTAAACTTCATGTTATAAATTGATTGAAGGACCTAGTTACATAAATCAATCTCCTTCAAAATAATCAAAAGTTTGACTTGGACTTTTTGTTTAAAGATTGCCCTTTGCTTTCAATTTGATTGATTAGTGGTCAAGAAATGTTTCAAAGCCCACCTGACGTGATTATTTGATAAAATCAACAGGGTGAAAACCGGAAAACTTATTCTTGTGGATTTAGCTGGTTCCGAGAAGGTAGAGAAAACTGGTGCTGAAGGTAAAGTTCTTGAGGAGGCCAAGAACATCAACAAGTCCTTGTCATCTCTTGGAAATGTTATCAATGCATTGACAAATGGTAAATAAAGATGCATATCTTTGTGGCTTCAGTTATGTATCCGAATTCTGATCAGAAGATAGAAGATAAAGCACTTGGTTGTCTGTTATCTTTCTATCTGCAGGCAGAGGGAATCACATACCTTACCGTGACTCTAAGCTGACTCGGATTCTTCAAGATGCACTGGTCATTCAATTCTACGTCTATGTTGCTTATATGGTATCATTTATTTATTTTCTAAATAATTATCTGTGCTGCAGGGAGGGAACTCCAGAACAGCACTTCTCTGCTGTTGCTCTCCTAGCTCATCAAATGCATCAGAGAGCCTGTCTACCCTTCGTTTTGGCACTAGGCATGTTTTATTACCATAAGATGCAGCTACTTCAGCCTGACCGCAAATTTTACTTATTTTTGGGCTCTTCTGCAGAACAAAGCTTATAAAGACCCCACCAAGAACCAACACTAATGATGCTAATGACGGCAAAGCCTTCTTGCTGCAAGTTGGTGACCATCAAATTGAGAACAGTTCTTGCGAGATGACTTCAGATGATGCCTGTGAGGACACGCAAGTTACTGTGCGTCAATCACTCACTGACTCACGTGACAAAATATTGACAAAGGTGAGGAGCAGAGAAAAACTAGTCATAATTTACACAATTGAACCACGTACTTATCTCTGTCGAAACTGGCAATTTACCAGTTAAGGGAAAATCTCAAAGAGGATGATGTGAGACTCTTGGAGGAGCTCTTTATAGTGGAAGGCATTTTCTTCAATCCTAGTAATACAGAAGAGTTTGAATCAGCATGTGACGATATCATCTGGCAAACTGTTTCAGCACTGGAACGGACTGTGCAAGAGCTCAGGGATGAAGTGGAAGAGGTGAAGGTTTACCGGTTTCTTGCATATGCTAAGACAGTGCCATTAATTCTGTTTTCTTGTACTGCAGCTTAATAAGGAGAATTACAAGCTGAAGTCTGAACTGGCTGGAGCTAGTACGTGGAGTTCAACTTCAGTTGCTGCTGAAGGGAAAAAGAATCACTTCACCTGGGCGATAAGCATCGTTAGCCTGGCAAATTCCTTAATATGGCTGTTCTCTATGTTCCTTTTCAAGCCATAAATGCTATGTTTATGATAACCAAAAATAGCGCACAACAGCTTTGGGCATGTGATCTTTAAGTTCTTTTTACTCGTGAAATGTAGGAAGATTATATGTACTGCTGAGCTTCATTTACATTCAGGCTTAAGCCTTAATCCACACAGGGTTAGGATTTGAAGACCTATTTCAGGGGAACTTTGGGACAAGATACGGATCACCAGATCCAACGGTTAAGATGGTTGATAGAAGCCAACCACACTAGTGTAGTGACTGAGCCTCAGCATGGCGCGTGCTTGCCCAAACAAGCAGCTCAGATAAGGCGAACATGAGGCCCTCGTCCTCACTGCTTGCATATCAGCATCCTCATCCTCCTTTACTCGCTCTTCTCCCACTCCATACCAGCAGAGGCCGATGCCTCTCCCTTATCCCCAAGGCCGAGCCGAAGGACGACAAGGCGGTGACCGACTCCGAGGACATCCCTGTCTCCGATCCCAAGAAGCCCAGTGAAAGCGGGTCGGGGTTTGGTACTCTCAAGGAATCCAAGAAGAAACGGAAAGGCAATGAGAAGAGGTCGGTGATCCGGAGGTCTCCCATCGAGCGGCCCCCTTCTGTATACCAGGCCTCTGGAAATACTAGCTCGTCTTCCAACCAGGAGCCTAGCGTGAGCGTGAATGAGGGGGCTTTCATTCTCACCTGGCTAAGTTTGGGATTTCTCATCCTCGTTGAAGGCATCGCTTTGGCGGCTTCAGGTATGTATTGTTTGCTCATTTCTGGTTATGCTCTTTAAGCAATCCCAAGAATTGTTCATCTGATTGATTATTTCCTTCTATTTGTATGACTGTTGTTATGATCATTTAGTCATGAAACAAGATAAACGACCAAATTTCTTGTATGTTTTTGCTAGCTAAGCATTTTGCCCTTGGAAGCTGCAATTCTATTCCCTATAAATATCAAACAAATTAGTCTGAGCTCTGAAATCTGAAGTACCTAGCAAGTTGGTCTTGTCTATCCCAGGGCAAGGGGTAATGTCAGCCGGCTTCATATTTGTTTAACAACTTTGGCACATGCAGTCCTAAGTTTTGATAACTAAACATGGTGTGCCCAAGTGTGAAGTTCGCCTATTTCATTTGATATCTCTAATTACTCCTCTCATCCACTATGAGCTGGAAATAGTTGAGGGGCCATGACAGCTTGATTATTGGCAAAAACTTTCCGCGAGTTGCACGGCACACTGTGATCTAAGTATTTATTCTCCTAAAATAAGACATTGGCTTGTGACCAAGCATGACACACTGTTATTCAAACTACTGTTAGGTTAGGATGTAATTATGTAAATAACCTGGGTTTTAGTTATATTGAACTTCTGATCCCTAAATCCCTTGGCGCACACGCTAAGCTCGCTCCAATGGCGAGGGGAAGGGCACGGAAGCTTGATCTCCATGGTGATTTCGTTGTTGCTACTGGTGTTCTGCGATCATTAGGAACTCATAGTGGAGTTGTTTAGGTGATGGATGCTAAATCGGTTGAAGGTGAGAAAGATTATAAGGTTGTGGAGGAGAGAACCTTAGAGATGGAGAATTTGAAGGCGAATGAGATTGAGGTACAAGCTGATATTAAGATGGTGAATCAATTGGTTGATGGATCCTCTCTGAAGCAGAACAATGATAGCAAAGAGATATATGGATCTGATGTTGAATTGGTTCAAGGTGGGGTTTCGAAACCTTGGGTTACGCTCTTTGCTGATAATCAGTTGAAGGAGAAGGGCAGTGAATTGAAGTTTGTTACTCCTACTGTTTTGAATGGGCGGAGGATTGTTCGGTTCCATTCAGCAGAGGTTATTCAAGAGGAGAATAGATGGAAGAATACATTACTTGGATGTGTATATGGTTTGCAACCAAGAATGGAGCGAATTACTTCTTTTGCTCAAGCGCGATGGAGGAGATATGGTTTGATTTCTGTTTCTAAGGTTAATTCTGAGCTGTTTCTCTTTCAATTCAATGATGAGCAAGGACGTGATCAATATTGGCAGATGGGCCATTTACTTTTGATAATCATCCTATGATTCTAAAGAAATAACATCCAAGGTTGAATCCAGACACAACTGCTTGTGCACTCCCTATATGGATTCAGTTGTCCGGATTACCTTGGGAATTCTGGACAATGGAGATGTTAAGCAAGATTGGAAGTATATGTGGGAAGCCTTTATATTGTGATAAATGTACTTTTTCGAAAATGAAGTTAGGCTTTGTAAGAATTTTGATTGAGATGGATTCTTCAAGAGAGTTTCCAAATTTTGTTGAGATATCTAATGAGAATGGTGATGGTTTTAAGCAAAAAGTGGTTTATGAATGGTGGCCTTTGGTTTGTTCAAAGTGTAAGAAGTTTGGACATCTACAATAAGATTGTAGGTTGGGGAAGATGGAGAAAATGCAATGGAGAGTGAAGGATAAATCCGATAATATTAAGAAGTTTGAGAATGAATTGTGTGCTAGTTTGCCAAAGGGTAGTACAGGGGATGTTATGCTTGTGTAGACTGAGAAGATTTATGATATTTCTTTGTTAGGGAGCTATGGGAATAATAATGGGCTTGGCACTGTGGGGGAGAAATGGAATGAAATAGTTAGAGGGAAAATCGTGGCCTTTAAGGAGAAGTTTGAAGGTCATATAGGCAAGATGAACTCTTTTTTGAATGTTCCAAGCTCTTTTGGTGGTGACAAAGGAGTTCGGATTGATGGTTCTGGCAGATCCCCTTAGCAGAGGAGAACTGATTTGAATGGAAACAACACTGAATTGGCTTTGCATTCTATGCCTAGTTGTAGTAACAGTTTTGGTACCTTGGAGGAGGACCAAGTTAGGTGTAATGTGGTATCTCAAGCCTCAAGGCACCAGTTTCAATGGCATTTGTGGGGGAGATGGCAGGAAGGGTAGGAAGACTGGCTTGACAAAAACTTTGAAAAATGATTTTGTCTTGGAATATTAGAGGGTTGAATAACCCTCTTAAGCAATATGGAGTTAAGGCTGTGATTAACAAATACACGATTGTTGTTGTGGGAATCTTCGAGACTAGAATTAGAGAGAGTGATTGGGATCATATGTGGAATAAGATGGCTCTTCCTCAGTGGAATCTTGTGTATAATTACTCATGTAGTGACCAAGGGAGAATATGGGTACTTTATGATTCTAGAAAAGTTTTTGTTCATGTTATTGAAGAGCATGTGCAGTACATACATTGTAAGGTTGTGATGGGTAATGAAATGTTTTACTGGACTTGCGCGTATGGGTCATATGATCCGAGTATAAGAAGCCGTGTGTGGATGGATATGACAAGGCTAGGTGGGACAATAATTGAGCCTTGGTTAATACAAGGGGACTTCAATGTAGTAAGTAGTGATGAGGATAGAAGAGGAGGTGTACCTGTTAATTCAGAAGCTGCAAGAGAGTTTCAAGATTGGATTCTAGGTCTGGATTTGGTGGAGGTATAATGTATTGGGCCTAACTTTACCTGGACCAATTTTTAGGAGGGTGATAAGAGAATTTATAGGAAACTTGATTGGTGTTTTGTGAATCACGCGTGGTTTCACAAGATAGGAAAACCAGTTTGTTCTGTTCTTAATTGGAGCTTATCTGAACATTGTAGTTTGCTGATTGAAATAGCGAGAGCTATAAGGAGTGTAAAGACTCTTTTTAAATTTTTTAACATTTGGTGTGATCACCCAGATTGAAAGGATTTGGAGTACTATTAGAAAGAGTAACATGTATAAGGTATGTTAGATTTTATATTTTGGGTACTAGTGGGCCCTATATGGGCTTAAGAGTCTTACACCAAAAAGTCTCAAGACTTAGTGGCTCAACCCTTATACCTATATATAAACCCATTACACTTCTATCACACAACCGATGTACTATATTTTCAACACCCTCTTTCAAGTTCAACTCGGTCGAGCTTGCTCAGACTTGTACATCAGAGGTCTGTTTTACATGGACTTGTACACTACTTGTGTTTTAGAGGTCCTACACACATGGAGGTCATACACACATGGACTTGTACCACATTGGTGGCTCCACTATATTTTTCTGATACCATGTTAAATTTTATATTTTGGGTACTAGTGGGTCCTATATGGGCTCTATATGGATTTAGGAGTCTTACACCAAAAAGTCTCAAGACTTAGTGGCTCAACCCCTATACCTATATATAAACCCATTACACTTCTATCATACAACCGATGTGGTACTATATTTTCAACAAGGTCTATCAAAAGATGAGGTTGTTGCGTGCTGAATTGAGATTGTTAAATAGGAAGGATTTTAGAATGATATTTGAGAGAATTACTCGAACTTGGAAAGCATTGGAGAAGGTTCAGACGGATCTACAAATTGATCTGTTTAATACTCTGTTGCAAAAGAACGAAAAATCTCTCTTGGTTGAATTGCAGTAGTTATTACTTTGGGAAGAGAGTTTGTTGAAGTAGAAATCAAGATGTCAATGGGTCAATTTAGGGGATCAAAACACTTTGTTTTTCTTCAAAATTTTTCAACAACGGAAAGCTAGGAAATGCATTTCACTATTGCTTTTAGCGAATGGGGAGATGTGTACCAATAAGGAGGGTATCAAAGAGGCTGTGCTGAATTATTTTAAGGAATTGTTGGGTATCAGTCAATAAAGAAGAGTCTTGTTTGATAGTATTGTGTTTCAGGAGATGGTTGTGCCAAATAGTGAATGGAAGTCTTTATGTAGTATGGCCTCTGAGCAAGAGATTAAGGAAGCTTTGTGGAGTATTAAAGATGATAAAAATCCAAGGCCTGATGGGTTTAACAACTATTTTTTCAAGAAGATATGGAGAATTGTGGGCAAGGAAATCTGTATGGCCATTCAGGATTTATTTATTTATTTTGAATGGGAAGATGCTGAAACAAGTGAATTCTACATCTATCACTTCGATACCTAAGGTTGTTTGTCCTCAATCTCTAAATGAGTTTAGGCCTATTTCCTATTTGCAATGTGATTTATAACATGATTTCAAAAGTTTTGGCCGGAAGATTGAGAAGAATTTTGGGTAGCATTGTTCAGATGAATTAGTTAGCTTTTATCCCTGGAAGGAAGATTGGCGACAACATTCTTTTAGCTCATGAGTTATTAAAAGGATATCATGAAGATAAGCATGGGTGTTTTGCTTTGAAGGTGGATCTCCAGAAGGCTTATGATTCTGTGTCTTTGGATTTTTTGGAGGAAGTGTTGATAGCTTTCAGGCTCCTTGCTCATTTCATCAATTTGGTTATGAGTGTTGTTAAGTCATGTACGTTTTCCATTATGATTATTGGACAATTGGAAGGGTTTTTCATGGGAAGAAAGGTTTAAGGCAACGTGATCCTATATCACCTTTGTTGTCTGTCCTTTGTATAGATTATTTTTCCAGAATATTGCTGAAGATGGCAGAGGATAGAATTTTGTTTCATTAGGATTGTAAGGTTTTGAAGCTTACTCATTTGTGTTTTGCTGATGACTTTTCTCTAATGGTGATGTGAGATTGATTGGGATTATTAAGAGGGTTATTCAGCATTTTCAGGATGTGTCTGGATTGAAGCAAAATGTACAAAAGAGTTTGATATTTTTTTCAGGAGTAGCACATAATGTCAGATTACAGATTGTTAAGATGTTGGGTTTTCAGGAGGGGAGTTTACCTATAAAATACTCGGGGCTTCCTTTAATTTCCACAAGACTTAAAAAAGAGCATTGCAATAGTTTAGTATCCAGAATTGCTGTGAGAATCTTAAATTGGAATGCTAAATCACTGTCCTATGCAGGAAGATTGCAATTAGTGACTTTTGTACTGACAAGTATGCACATTTATTGGACTTCAATTTTCATGTTGCCCAAAGCTGTGGTTAATGAGGTAGAGAAGATATGCAGGGTGTTTCTGTGGCGTGGCATTAATAAATCAAAAAGATGAGGGATGGTGTCCTGGTCTATAGTGTGTCAAACTAAAGAATGCGGTGGTTTAGGTGTTAAACCAATACATCTTTGGAATCAAGTTGCTATTATGAAATATATATGGGGGCTAATTAAGGAGAAACAAACATTGTGGGCTATGTGGGTGACAAAAGTTAAACTAAAAAGACTTAGCTTTTGGGGAATTACTAAGCAAGCAGATAGCAGTTGGAGTTGGAGGACTTTACAAATTGAGGAAGATAGCAAAAGCTATGTTTGTTTACAAGCTTAGGAATGGGAAATTTTTTTCATTTTGGTATGATCCATGTTGTCAAGGATACTCTCTTGCAGACTTCTTTCCTGAAATTAAGTTGAGAGGCTCATGTATTTCTAAGAAAGCTGTTGTGTGTGAGTTTTGGAGGAATGGGTGTTGGCATATTCCTAATAGATGGAAACCAGACATGGTAAGGGTTTTGGATTTCTTGAATTGTAATTTTGTTGTGGATGATACTAAGCAGGATTTTGTCTCATGGGGGCCAGATAAGAAAGGGGAGTTTACTATCAAAAGTGCTTTAAAGGTTTTAATGAAGCCTGGACAACAATTGGAGTGGACGAAAATTGTTTGGTCACAAAGTAATTTGCCAAGACACTCATTCATTACATGGTTGGCGCTGCAAAACAGATTGGTGACCAGGAGAAATTGGTTGTTTGGGGAGTTGCTGATTCAAATGTTTGTGTGTTCTGCAATTCTATTGTTGAAAAAGTTGAACATTTGTTTTTTGAATATGGTGTATCTCAAGTAGTTTGGTCCAAAGTGTTGTGGGTTGTACAAGTGTATAGAAGGCCATTTAGTTGGAGAAGAGAAATGAGCTGGTTCATTAGAAAAGCCAGAGGGAAAACCTTGTTGGCAAAAATGAGGAGGATAGCCTTAACTGCTAGTGTTTACTTAATTTGGAAGGCCAGGAATTGGTTAATCTTTCAGCAAAAACAGCCTAATCCTGAAGAGATTTTTCGTTAGGTGAGAGAGATTGTGATGCTGAAGTATATTGGGTATTTCTCCAAAGATGGTGGTAATGGAGGCAATTTGTTGAAAAGATGGTTTAGCTGAGGAAGGCATCAACGTTGAGATCCCAATGTTTGGAAAACATAGTTTTAATTTCTTGTAGGTGAATGGATGTTGTTTGGTTGTTATAACAGAGTTAGTTATAACTGACTGGAGGAAAATAAAGATTTGGCAAGTAATGGTAGTGTGAGGCTAAGGTTTTGATTGGTGGGACATGTGTGAGGGTATCATGTCTCTGATTGGTGGTGTTTTATTTTTAGTTTTGGTGGATGGGGTTAGAGTTTGTATTAATATATCATGTCACGTATGTTTTGGCATTTATGCCTTGTTTTGTTAGAGTTTGAGCTTATAAATATTTTTACTTTGGTTTGACCAAAAACCTGGGTTTTGGTGAGTTGAGCTTTGCTTGATTCATCCAGGGCCTGGTTTGAGCATAGCTTGAGCTAGTTTCAAGTTTGAAAAGCTGAAACCTCTGAGTTTGGCTCAATAAATTAATGAAATACTGAAGAAATGAACCCAAATTAAGTTAGTTTGGCTTGTCAAAATTATAAAAGTAGTTTGCTATAACTGAAATAATAGTATTCCAATATGTGGAGCTTGATTTGAAACCAAATAATTTTGAAATGGTTGATGGTATGGTTGGAAATTGGTTTGTAGATTTCAAAAGGGATCATAAAGTTTTGTTGACTGATGAAAAATCTGTGTGTATGGTAAATGCTGTGCGAGTCATACATCTTGGAAAGGCATACTGAGAACATTTTTTCCAATCTAGTCCTTTATTTTATCTTGGAGGGATCTGAAGTGGATTTTATAATTATCAAAATAAATTACAAATGTCTTGCTAAGGTCATCACCCATGTCATAGTTTTTCTTGTGATTGTCAAAATAAATTACAAATGTTTGCTAAAGTAATCACTCATGTCATAGCCTTTGTTTTGTCCTCAGTTATAGGTATCGCAACAATAACAACAAACCGTTAGTAATAACTATTTGGGATCAATTACATGAATTCTTCTTTTTTTGTGTTGCCCAATTAAGGGCCAAAAGACTAGATAAACCAAACTCAGATGTATCATTATGTTAAGTTTTTGCTAAACACTTTTCAAACCTATCTCTTCTTTTTTTATGACCCTCCACTTGAAGGGTTTCTATTTTTTTTATGAGGCATCCACATGTCACTTAAGGATACCATTTTAGTCGATTTTCTTTTGACTTGTCAGTAATAGGTGCCATGCAATTTATTTTGATCACATTTTATCTCAAATACATTTATTCTTTAATTAATTCTTCCTTATAACATTTTACATTTATCTCAAGATTCACATCTCAAGCACATCTATCCTTTGAGTATGTTATCTCTTTACTGCCCAACATTTTAACTTGTACATTATAGTTATAACAACCATTCTATAAAAATTACCTTTCAATCTAGATGGTATTCTACAATTACATAAAACTCTCGAAGCTCCTTTCCATTTTACCTATCCTCTTTTAACTCTATTGATGATATCTTCTATAAGATCCTTGTCAATTTGGTGATTATAAAGCTTATATAATGAAAATTTCTTCTTTTATTAATCTCATTATCATTCATTTTAAACTCTCCTTCATTTCTATTTGTCTTATTTATTGAAGTTACATTTCATATATTTCGTCTTTACTTTACTTTGTTTAAAACTTTTAGTTTTTGAAGTGTTTCTCCACATCTCCAACTTTAAGCTGACATCTTCTCTTTTTCATCAAGTAAGATCACATTATCGGAAAAAAACATACACCAAGAGATCTGATCTTGAATATGCTTAGTCAGTTCATCCATAACTAAAGCAAATAAGTAAGGGTTTAATGTTGAACCATGATGTAGTGACAAGGCTATTATATATGTATATATATAAATATATATCTTTTATTTAGTCTATATATCTGGCAGTAATTTCAATCTTTTCTAAAATTCGCCAAAGGCCCTCCTTAGTTGCCCTATCATATGTCTTTTTTTAGATTAATAAAGATTATGTACAAATCTTTCTTCCTATTCTTATACTTCTCCATCAATTGTTTTAATATATAAATTGCTTCTATAATTGACCTTTCAAGCATAAAACCAAATTGATTTAAAGAAATAAAGGTCTTAGCCTTTGCTCAATAACTCTCTCTCTCAAAGCTTTATAGTATAAGTCATAAGTTTAATTCCACAATAGTTATTGCAACATTAAACATCACCTTTATCTTTATAGATGGACACTAACGTACACTTACTCCATTCGTATGACAGTTTCCTAGAACGTAATATCTATTATACAATTTAGTCAACCGTGATATGTTCTCATCTCCTAAGGGCTTTTGAAGCTCTATTGGACTACCATCCGGGCCTACATTTTTCCTTACTTTCATCTTTCTAAGAACATCCTTAGTTTTGCCAACTCTAATATTTTTAATATACGTAATTATATCACTAGTTTTAAAATTAATGACCTCCAATGCTATATTTCTTTCATGATTAATATTAAGTAACTTACAAAAGTATCCTCTCCATCTTTCTTTAATCTCTTCATCCTTCATTAGCACTCTATTGTTTTCACTTTTACATATTTAATTATCTCTAAATCCCTCTTTTTCCTTTTTGTAGCCTTAACTAACCTGTAAAAGAGACTAATTTAGCATACAACATATCATAAACCTTGTACTTAGCCTTTCTCGTGGCCCTACAGCTTCTTTATTGGCTTATTTATACACTCTAAAAATTTTCTTCGCTCCTATTCTTTATTAAGTCTTGTAAGAATCCTTCTTAGTCTTAATTAACTTTTAAACATCACTTCACTGCTAGTTCTCTCCATTGTTATTACCTACATAAACTAATCTACCTTTAGACATCCTAAGTACTTTCCTAGCCATTTTTCTGACGTAATCATTCCATTGAATTCCACATGCTATTTGTATTAGATTCAAAGTTCTAAGGTACGATCTGTTGCACGTTACTTTGAAACTTTAATACCTTATCACTTTTGAAGTTCTACCATTTAAATCTAGGCAGACTCTTATTTGTTCAAAATATCATTCCTCAAAGTTATATTAAACACTGACAATCTAGTGAACCAATTTAATGTCTAATATTAGTGGTCTTTGTTACCTTGATGGCACCTACACTCAGATACTTGTTTGCTTTTGTCTGCGTTCACCAAACACTTAGGCGATGTTGCAATAGTTACTTGTTGAGTTTTTGCACTTTGTTCATCACACTTCTTTGGTAATTCTAAATTTTGAGAATATTAATTATAGTGAATGCCCACATAGTTAATAGTCCTGTATACGTCTTACTTACATCTTCATTTATGTAAATTATGGAGGCTGTGTTGTCAATTTCTGTTCTTGCTCTTTTATTTTTATTTTGGAAAGTTTGAGGACCCAAGTTTTGAGCTAATATTAATGCTGTTGTTGGCCAATGAGAATGCAGTTAGGTGGTTTTTCTTTTGCTTGCATACATGTTATTTGTCTCAATTGGGTGAGTTGTTATGATTACCTTGCATACATGTTTTCCTGAACAAGTATTGGAAAGTTCTTCATTTTGTTTATGTGATGGACTTTGTGTTTTCTCGTGAAAGCTTCATTTAGCTTATAGATTTGTCTACTGAGATACTGTTATGATTCATCTGGATAGGAATTATATAAATGGACTGTGTAAGCTTATCCCGAGGCAATGAAGGGTTATAAAAGAAAACTGGTTACTTGGAGAAAGGGCATAAATATTCTAGAGATTGTTGGCATGGGCGTAAGGCTAGGAAGAGGGTTCCTCTCAGTGTTCATGTTAGCATTGGTGTGAGTTTTCATCTTTCTTTCACTTATGAATCTCAGTAGTTCGTGGATTGATTTTTTGGTTGAAGTTCTATTACTGCTTGTGGTTTGGTGATTGAACTTAATCTTTGTCTTTGAGAATATTAGTATTCATTTGTAGCTTTGAGAATTATTTTTTGAATGAATATAATGAAACTTGTTGCTGGTGAATTGTTGACCAGATCAGTAGATCTATGTTGATAATTAGTGAGATGTGTTACTTGAGTTTCAGATCTATTATATTTAAGTAGATAACACAATGAAAGCACCAATGTAATAGATCTAAAGCTCAAGTAATAAATCTCACTAATTATCAACACATCTACAGATCTGGTCAGCAATTCACCAGCAAACAAGCTCCATTATATCAATTCAAGAATAATTTTCAAAGCTACAAATGAATATTAATATTCTTAAAGACAGATTAAGTTCAATCAATAAACCACAAGCAATTTCACCCGGGATTCCTATACTATTCTCATATCGTCATATATATCTAGCATCCGGGATTCAAGATCTTGTTTAAGATCTTGCTTTATATTCATAAAAAAAGGTCATTGTCGTCCATTACTCATAAACCACAAGCAATAATAGAACTTCAACAAAGAAATCAATCAACAAACTACTAAAATTCATAAGCAAAAACTTGTAAAAGAAAGATAAAAAGCTCACATCAGTGCTAGCATGAACACTGAAAGGAACTCCCTTCCTAACCTCACGGCCAAGCCAGGCCAACAATCTCCACAATAACCATGCCCTTTCTCTAAGTAACCAGTTTTCTTTTATAACCCTCCATTGCCTCGGGATAAGTTTATACAGTCTATTTATATAATACCTATCCCAATAAATCTTAACAGATACCTGAACATGAAGGATTAGCTTTCCAATGATAAAGGATGATGGTTTCCATGATAAATAGTATGGAACTATTTGATGTGTCATTCCCGGTTTATAGTGAGTTGTATTCGTTTGAAGTTTAATTGTCACTATGGTCCTCAGAAATCAGGTTAACATGAAACTCCCTTACTTGCTAGCATGAAACCTGAAATTATTTTTGACACCTTTGCATACAAGGAAAATATGTTCCCTTTTCTCTCCTGGTCTGTGCAGGCTTCTTACCAGAAGAATGGGATAATTTTTTTGTGAAGTATCTATATCCTTCATTCACGCCAACGGTCGTTTTCTTCATCTTCGGCACAGTTGCATATGGAGTGGTGAAGTACCTTGAGAATGAGAAAAATAAGGGTTGAAGAAATCATCACATCCCAGCAGCTTCTGGTTCTGTTGGAAATGCTTTGACAATGTTTGTTAAGTTATCTTTGTTTTGAGTAGAGTTCACTGTATTAGCTCCGGGATATCTGTGAATGTGTATATTTCTGATTCTCCATGTTTGAAGGACTTGTTTCTGTGAAATTTTAGGGAGAGATAAAACCCAAAATCACATTATCAAATACATTCCAAACATAATAGCCACTAATTTTTCTTAGATTACCGTTAACCAACATTATTATCACTAATTAAGTCGGATGGTGTCTATTTCTTAATTTTAATCCATTACCAATAGCACCACGCTCTCCTGCTTTGAATTGGAAACAGCGCAGATACCAAATAGTCACCATCTATGCCAGCTAAGAATCAAGATAAGAGAAAATGATAGGCAGCCCTTTGATATCTTATAAAAAAAAACAGTCTATGGTGGCTGCATTCTTTGAACAAAGTTTGGTATATTCTCCATTGGAAGGACGTCCATCTGTGGTCACGCTCTTCTATACGACCGCACTAAGGGACACTATATCTTATCAAGAATATTCACTAGTGGCTGCTTTCTTTGAAGAAAATTTGGTATATTCTCCATCCGTTGTCACGCTCTACTTGGCGATCTCCACTGACTGACTAGACATTTCACTTAATCTATCTTCTTATTTTCCTATTTTATAAGTACTCAATGCATTGGAGTTGAATTTACAAATATTATTAGCGTCTATAATGACAAAAACTCTTTGAAATCCACATCTGCTTTATGGTGGTGTCATTGTCTTATGCTTTTGTGCTTTTCGCATCAAAGAGAGAAGATATCCCAACTAATCAATACAAATCCTCTTTAAGCAAAGGATGATGATGATGGCGAGGAAAATAAAGCATTTCTTTTCTTTGTGCAAATTAAAGGTGGACGACCTGCTTTAGAAGTTGGTACTTTTTAGAGAAAGAAAGCTTCTATATATATAGCCCATTTATTTAATTTTTTTTTTTTAACTTTGTAAAAACTTTTTATCTTAATTAAGACACTGGGTCATTTCCACCCAAAAATCCCACTTTAGAGTTTATAAAAAGTTGATTTTCATGCACAATATGGTCATAATCTTTTTATATAATTTAAAAAAAATGAAGTAATTAATTTATTTACAATAAAATAAGTGAAAAGCAAACATGAAAAAGTGTTTCTAAGCCTTGGTCTTGGGAGCAAGCAAAAGATAGTTCTTATTTTAAATCTAATGCATTCATTATCATCATCCACATGCACTACATATCAAGAAAATGAACAAGAATTTATTTAATGAAAACTTGTATGTATCACAAGTTCCATTCTTATCCACCACTTGAAAACTTAACCTAAAGAAAACAACACATTCAAACATGAGAATTCTTTTTACAGAGAGCTGTTCTTGTTTGAAGAAGCTAGTCCATCAACTGGACCTCACTAAAACCCACACCAAATACTAACGCTTAATTCATCTTCAAGCTGAAGCAGCTGCATTGCAAATTGGAAGGTCCTTCTCCAAATTAGGAGGAGACTTAAGAATGGGATTGTACTCAAAGAAGTTCACAGGCTTGAGATCAAAGCTAGAGTATACTGTGGGCATGATGGGGAAGTCCTCCTGACAGGGGACATGGTGGAACCCTAACGTGTACCACAACACTATATCCTTGTTCTCTATTGATCGGTCCCTGACAATTTCAACTTGCTTTTAATTTAGATCATATCATTTATAAACTATCCATCAATATTGACAAAAGAAAGTTCATATAAGTTCGAGTTACCTGTCAGACCAAACAGCAAGTGTGTCCTCTCCTTTGCTCTGGTACACAAAGACACCACCAGCCCATTCCTCACTTTTGTTATAAGGAGTCACCCATAACTAAAAAACAAGGTAACAATGGTCCAAATAGTCAGGTACTTTATCAGCCAATCAAAGAGAACCTCTCATGCATGCTGTATATTGATGCTGACTTTTTTTTTAGCAAAATCCTTGTCTTTATGTTTAAAAAACTATAGTCATTATATATCTATATATATATATATACATATGAAAGCACTTTCACATACAGAGAAAATCAAGGTAAGAAGAGAGAACCTGATTGTTTGTAAATGCAGCCCTTAACTGAGGAGGGTCCTGAGGATCCATCAAGGTGGCCGCTGTCCCAGCAGGAACCAACTTATAACCAACTGGGTTCCCAACTCTGGTGAGTTTAGACGGGTTCACAACATGCAACTCCGAAGGCTGGTACAAGTTTAGCTTGACCTGAGCCTCCTTCTCAGACTTGGCTACGTGCCTTGTGGCCTTGAGATAGCTTACTCTCGGAGACTCTTTCTGGTCCGTCTCCTCCCTCTCCAACTTCACCTTCACAAACGAGTTCTCGGAGCCATCCACGTCCATATCAAGGTGGAAGGTGATGTAGTGGTCGTGTATAACTCCAACCACATTCTCTGATAACAGAGTCCCGTACATCTCCTCGTTCTTTGGAACTTGGTTCATGTTCACGTACGGCGTTCCTTTGACCATCAAAATGCCACTTAGTCCCGCCTATTAAAAACGTACATGGGTGTCTTGTCTTTAGTTAGTTCATCTACTTAAGATTATGTTTATTCTAATAATGGCATGATTTTTTAAAAGAGAAATACATGTCACTACAGTACATACATACTGTATGTATAAAACAGGGTAAATATATAGGTTACGTTCAGAAAATGAACGGTCAAATCTGTGCATATGAAATAATGAGCCAAGGTAATTGTTTTATGTGTTGGACCACATATGATCGGTTTTCTATCATATTCAGGGCTAATTTTATCAGAGTTTATGTCACCAACATAATCTTCGTTTCATGTGGAAGACAGAAGGAATCTTTTGTCTTAAGATTCATATAGAACTAATGCAAAACACGAAATAAATATTATTGTAAGTTCCCTTGGAAAACGTTCTTATAAGACTTAGAATAATGTTCACAGATTTTGATACTGTGTTGATGGATAATTTACTTGATCATTAGTTCGTGTTTTGAGGTCTCTATATTACCCAACGTTTGCGTGCATCATTAAATTAAATAATTGCATGCATAATTAAAGCCTTTTAAATTTTTAGAGTATTATAAGAACCTCATAAAAATAAAATAAATATATAAATTCATAAAAAAATTTCAATGAATTCAGTAATTAATAATTTTTTTTTTACAAATATTACCTTAAAAAATATACAATCAATAATATGCCTTAGAATAAAAATCAGGCATAGTAGTCAATCTTTTAAATGAGAAAATACAAATTTTGGTTTTTTATATGAAATTCAGAAATATTCATATAAACTATATTTTTATCAGAATAAATATTCTAAATTTCCTTAAAATAAAAAACATAATCCGCCATGCCGCCTATTACCAAACACCTAGACCTCTAAGGAGAAGCCTCCTGTGAAAACGACAAAACGGAATCCAGCCAAAAACCACCGAAGAAAAAGAGATGGATGAAACAAAGCAAACCTTGACTCGGATAAGCCCGTCTGTTTGGAACTCCCAATCCACTATGTAATCATAGTTAGCCACCGATGCTGCCATCCTAGCCACCAGCGTCACCTTTGGTCTTGCCTCCCTTATCTGCTCAAAATCTCTCGCCATTTAAAAAATAATAATAATAAATAAATAAATAAAAATAAAATAAAAATAGAAAACCAACCCCCATTCCAGTGATTGGGCTCTCCGAGTGCCGCCAACCAATATCGCCTCCATAGCTCTCAAACAAGCACACCATGTTCTGCCGCACGTATGGCCGTCCATCCGCAGCCGCGAAGACCCCATCCATATACTTCGCGTTGCGAGGGCAATCATTGAGCGGGACCAACGGCATGGCCTGCAACCCGAATCCATACTCACCCGCATCCATATAAGTCTTGAAATACCACGCATCGGTCGGGTCCATGTACGGCACGAACAACTCTGACGTGAACCCTTTGTACATCACCCTACGTTTCTCGCCCGTTTCCGGATCCGTGACCCGGACCGCAGACACAACCACACCCGCCCTCGGGTCCGGTTTGAGATGAAACTCCCACCCGGCCCAACGCACGACGTGCCCGTTCTCGATCTCGAAACTCGGTCCAGCCGGTTGTTCGAGGGAGATCGGGTTGAGAGGTTTGGTTTTGTGGTTGTCTTTTAAACTCAGTGAGTCGAAGCGGTACTCGGTGCCGGAGGACTTGGGGATGGGAATGTCCGGGGAGACGTCAGAGATGTGGACGACCTGCTTGGTGTCTAGGTCGAGAAGGACGGTGAGACCCTCGATGGGGCGCATGTAGAAGTTGGCAGTGCCTTCGGCTGAGTAACACTGGACTTTGATGAGTCTCCGGTGTTCGTCTTGAGGGCCGAACCAACCTGAAGAGATGGGGAGACAGGCGAGGTCGGAGAGGCGGACGCCGCGGCCGAGGATGGTGGCGTTGAAGTTGGAGTCTGAGAGAGGGGCCCAGCAGGCGCTGTTCATGTCCTCAATGGTCATGGTGGGGTAACCGGAGGAAGGTAGAGGGTTGCTGGTGATGTTCTTGGTGGAGAAATCGATGGTGAGGGAATAGGATGAGTTGAGGAAGCGGATGATGGTGGAAGCATGGCGAGGGGGAAGAGGGAGGCCAGGGTGCCATGAAAGAACCACAGGCTTATCTGGTTCTTGAAGGACGAGGGAGTGGATGATTAGAGAGGAGGGGGAGGAGGAGAAGGGGTGGTAGGAAAGGATGATAGAGCGGGCTGTGTTGATCTCTTGGATGGTGAGAGGGTCGAGTGGATGATGAGGGACGTCGGACTCGTGAGAACTTTGTGATGAGACGGTGGTGGTGATGGTGGGTCTTGGACGGGAGTTGAGGACGGGACGGAGAGTGGAGGAAGAGTTTGGGAGATCATGGAGATAGGAACGGGTGGAATGGATGAGGAGGAGAACGAGGGCAGCCAAAAGAAGGAAGAGAAGGCGAAGGAGAGACCTGGGTTCCATTGCTCCTTCTCAGTTTGTGCTGCTGTTTGATACTTGGATTGGTTATTTACTTATTTATTGGAGTGGAGGTTGATACTATTTTGTGTTGGATGTGGGTCCTGTGGGTCCCACATGTTTTACACTCAAACCTTTAGTCCCACATTGCCTAGTGGAGAGAGTTGCTAAAGAATTCATTGCTATAAATACATGCCTAAACCATGAACCAAAAACACACACTTGCTTATTTCTTCTTTCATATTCTCTTTCTTCCGGGTGTGCTTTTTGCGTGCCTGGAACCGGGTGTGTTTTTTACGTGCCTGGAAAACCCAATTATTCTGTTCTCATTCTGTGGTTCTTTGCCTGAACCTTGTGGGTGCGCTTGGGATATCTCGACGCCAAACGTGCTAGGCTACGAGAGTTCTTCCTTCCCGGGTTAGTGTATCCTGCGCTTGGAGTGAGGCCAGAAAATCCTGCACGAGGGAGGCCAATTCAGCGTTAGGGCAGTGCTTCCGCACGCCTACCCCAGGCTGGAAATTTCTAACTATTATTTTTGAATTATTATATCACTGTGATTTTGTATTATAGGTTTACAACTCTTGTTTATAGTATTTGCATGCTATTCAGTAGTATATTTCCTACATTTTGGTGGTGAATTTGAATACAACTTTGTATGTTTTTCTCTATAAGTGGAAAGCAAGGATAGAATATCAGATGTTACTTGTATTGTTGTATAGAGTAATAAATAAATTTCTATTGAAAATATTTGAGTGATTTTTATTTACTAAACTTTGTGGCATTCTTGTCTACCTTTAACTTCATGTTTTCTTGTCTGATGTGGAAACTCTTTTTACAAAGAAATATATTATAAAAATAGTTATTTATTAAATGCTTGTAAAAGCGGTCACTGATATGACCCGAGTAAAAGGAAACAAACTAATTTTAATCAATGAATGGAAAGATTAGATTCTTTTCACATGGTGCCGTTGAGAGGTGTATCAAATTCATTAAATTCGTTTATCAATTTAACTTGCTAAATTATTGGTAGCTGTTTAAATCGCTTTGAAAAAGAAAGTATAGTCTGTCCCGCATTTTAAATAAAAAAATTAGTAAATGCATTTGGCAAAATGGATGAATTTATCAATGTATATATATAATATATCTGTGATTTATATTTTTTTAATAAATAAATAAAACGATACTCTAAAAGGAAAGCCAAATCTTAATAAAAAACAGTTAAATTTAGATAGCTTATACCTTATAATTTTTCTTTAATTTTATACTTTTATTAATTTATTTATTTTTATAGATATAAAAAAATTATATTAAAAATATGCATACATATAGAATTATTAGATCAATATATAATGAAAGTAATGTGAATAAATTAAAAAATCATTGATTTATATAATATATTATAATTATTATAGTCTGTTCAAAAAATATTATATTTAATATACAAACCAGAAAAGCAGATTCTCTGCTCGCTTTGAATTGCACAAAAAAAACAGATCAAAATAAATCAGGGGAGAATAAGTTTAAAGTATGGATTCCGCAAGTGATTCCACAATTTGATTTGGAGACGTGGACAGTGCCAATTGAGAAGTTCAAGTCATTAAGACACTCCCTCTGATTGTCTTTTTCTGTGATTGCCCGTCTTTACACTGATGCATTATCTTGGATCCATAGCCACTAAATTTGTCCTCATTACTCAAGTGGACAATGAATTATCTTTTAACTTCCACTTGGTCCTCCGCCCTGTCCCGCTGTCCGAGACAGTCATGCCCTTTCTTATAATTATTTTGGCTATTGCCTATTGGTACTTAAATAAATAGTATAATATCTTAATTGGTCCTTTTACTTTTCTCTCTCTTTTTTTTTGGTCCTTCTACTCAGAAATGCTCCCGACTAGTCCCTCTACTTTTGAAAATGTGTCCACTTAGTTAAAAATGCTCCCAACCAATCCCTCTACTTTTAGAAATGTGCCCACTAAGCATTTCTGAGTAGAGGGACCAAAAGAGAAGAGAGAGAAAAGTGCAAGGACTATTTTGATGATTATATCTAAATAAATAGATCTTCTGATTTTTTTTTGCTTTTCCTCGCATCTTGAAGTTTTAAATAATATAATATTTAATTTATTATTATTATTTTCAAAGTCATATATGGATCGTGTTAAAAACATGTCTTCTTGGAACGGAGTGAGTGTATTTAAATAATTAAGGGTGTGTTTTGATACAAAATAAAAAAAAATATGACATAATTTTATTATATAGAAAGTGTAAATAATTATTATAAAAATTATGGCATATTTTATTTCTATAAATTTTTGTTTGGGTAACAAAATAAAAAAAATATTATAAAAATTATTACATATTTTTTTTCTCATAGAATGAGTGTTTGTTTTGCATAATAAATAATTATTGCATAATAAAAATAGCTGTTGGATTATAAGCGTTGGTAATTAAAATTTGAAAAATAGCCATTAGAATATAGTCATTGTAAATATAGCCGTTATCATTTTCCCTATTTATAATACACAACATGATTTATTTACATTATACACAACTCGAAAAAATTCATAGTTGTAACCATTGTTTCACTATGGATTCCTTAAATCTTTGGAAGGAAAAAAAATGAAGAAGATGATCTACTCATGCTCAGCAATTGGTCAAGAGAATGTCCAACAACTTCCAGAAATGTAGAACATCACACATCCATTCTTACAGCATATGTACAAGAAATTCTTCAAGGTCATGAGTAATGTTGCAAAAGAGAATTTCGTATGGAGCCTTATATATTTCAAGCATTGGTTGATCGTTTAAGAGAATAATCTCTCCTCTGCAACTCAAAACAGACAACAGTGGAGGAGCAACTAGCAATGTTTATGTACACTCTTGCTCATAATAAAGAATAAATCAAAAAAAAAAATTAAAGAAGAAAATGAGAAATCCACTCTTTTCAGTAGTCAGGGCAGATGTGTGTCTCCAGGCGGTAGTTTTCATCTGCCCAATGCTCTCTTTTCTTTTCTATTTCTGTTCTTATTCTTTTTGGGTCGTATAAATCTCGCATTTGGTGAGGCATTAGTCTGTTTTCGTTGTTTTGTTATTTTTTTTATTTTTTATTTTTGCAATGTTTGTTTTGTTTTTTTTTTCAATAAAATTATGATTTATTCATATTTATTAAAAAAATAATGAGTAGCACGATAAAGAAAAAGAACATGTGAAATATTTAAATATTACATATATTTTTTTATTCTTATTTTGCCATGGTTCATGAAACCTTAAACAATTTAACCAAGAGAATAACCTGATTTTGATAAAATAAATAATTTTGTTAGACAAATATTAATTACAAGCTAAAAACATGGGGTAAAAGACAACGTTGGAAATGAAAGAAGTGACTTGAGCAGATGATGATGATGATGATGATGATGATGATGAGAGGATGGAACATGGCAAGGTCTCTATGTTGCACCTAAGATGTTGTATTAGCCCTTTGGATTTGACACAATTTTATTTTTATTTTTATTTTAAATAAAATCATGATTTTGTTAAAGAAACATATAGACAAAAATGTAAACAACCTTTTTTTTTTTTAAAAAAAAAACTAAACAAGGAAATAATGGAGACAGATGATATAGAAAAGTGGAAATTGCTAAAAACACCCCCAAAGTTTACAATATGCACAGATTCTCCCTCTAAATTTGAATATCCATAAAAACCCCTTCCTTTTGAATACAATGATTTTTTAAACCCCTAAGCATCTAATAGTGATTGATAGAGTTAATTTGGATTTTTTTGGACAAAATTGTCCCTTACATGGGAAGTTGTGGCAAGTGTGACAGGGTTTGACTATAAATTCTTGGGTGTAATGAGTTTCTATTTAAAACATGAGTCTTCTGTTTAAAATATGAGATTTCTATTTAAAATATGAGGTTCTGTTTAAAAAATAAGTTTTCTGTTTAAGAAATGAGTACATGCATTACTCTTCATGCGAACCTAAATTCTTTTGTTTGTAGTTATAAGTTTGTTTGTAGTAATAATGTAATCATGCTAACCTAAATTTTTTCCCACAAATTTATTAAATTTTTAATGTAAATATCGTTATCTCCATATAATAAAGAACGACTATCTTTATGCTTTGTTTGTCTTTGTTTAACTATCGATGTTTCTGTTTAATATATTGCGTTTACGTTTAAAAAATTGCTTAAATATCGTTGTTTTTATTTAAATATGTACGAGAGGCCAAGATTAATTGGTTTTTATACCCATGATTAATTTGTCATGTAAATATTGGTTTTTCTGTTTAAATATCAATATTTATGTTTAAAAAATGAGTTTTCTGTTTAAAAAAATGAGGTTTTTGTTTAAAAAATTAGTTCTTTGTTTAAGAAATGAGTTTTCTATTTAAAAAATGAGTATATGCATTACTCTTCATGCTAACCTAAATTTTTTTGTTTGTTCTTATAAGTTTGTTTGTAGTTATAATGTAATCATGCTAACCTAAATTATTTCCCACAAACTTATTAAATTTTTAATGTAAATATCGTTATCTCCATATAATAAAGAACGTCCATCTTTATGCTTGTTTGTCTTTGTTTAACTATCGATGTTTCTGTTTAATATATTGCGTTTACGTTTAAAAAAGTGCTTAAATATCGTTGTTTCTATTTAAATATGTATGAGTGGCCAAGATTAATTGGTTTTTATACCCATGATTAATTTGTCATGTAAATATTGGTTTTTTTTGTTTAAATATCAATGTTTCTATTGAGTACATGCATTACTTTTCATGCTAACCTAAATTATTTTGTTTGTAGTTATAAATTTATTTGTAGTTATAATGTAATCATGCTAACCTAAATTTTTTCCCACAAACTTATTAAATTTTTAATGTAAATATCGTTATCTCCATATAATAAAGAACGTCTATCTTTGCTTGGTTGTCTTTGTGTTTAATATATTGCGTTTACGTTTAAAAAAGTGCTTAAATATCGTTGTTTCTATTTAAATATGTACGAATGACCACGATTAATTGGTTTTTATACCCAGGATTAATTTGTCATGTAAATATTGGTTTTTCTGTTTAAATATCAATGTTTCTGTTTACAAAATGAGTTTTCTGTTTAAAAAAATGAGGTTTCTATTTAAGAAATGAGTTTTCTGTTTAAAAAATGAGCTCTCTATTTAAGAAATGAATACATGTTAAAAGAAAAGGAAAAAACAATGAAAAAATGTATGCAAAAAAGTTTAATAAGCCGTTTGGTTCGTGGTAATGACATATTACCACGTAATGAGATTACCATAGTAATATGAGTGGGAATATTATATAGTTGGGAATATTGCGGTAATTTAATATAACTATGTTTGGTTGGAAACTCTTATTACCGGGAATAGTTCATTACCGTGTTTGGTTGTCATGGTAATTAATTTGTTAAAATATAAAAAGTTATAAGATTACCATGGTAATCCAAGATAGACACCAAATTTGGTGGTAATAGGATTATCACTTTCTTGGTAATATTTATAAGTTGGTAATGTGATATTACCATCCACATTACCACCGGTGCAATGCCAAACGTGGTAATATTTTCAGATTACCACGTAACACGTGGTAATCTTTCTACATTACTGCGAACCAAACGGCCCCTAAGGGCAATGATGGAATTTCATAATGCAGGGGCAAAAAAGAAGTGAAACAATAAACGAAGGGCTGTCTGAGGTATTCAAAACTCACAGTAGCTGTTTGGGAAGTTTTAAAATTCTTGAAGAGTAAACAGTAATTTTCCCTATAGAAAAACAAACTAAAAAAAAAATCCTAAAGTGATAAGTAGATTAAATCTGAAAATAAAAACAAAGAAAATAAAACAACAGTACAACGCCCAAAAGAAGAACTATAGGATGGAAACCACATGAGGATACCAGGAGGCAGCCCTCCTTGAAGTTACATTTGACCCAATTGACTAGACTATTTTAAGTTATGTTTTTCAGGATTTGATTCTATTAACCAACTGCTAGAAATACATGGCCTTTTCAATTATTTATTTATTTAAAAATATGTATTTGTTTGATAGGGAAGATTTGGAGTGATTTTATTTATGCTACCTTGATTTTCTGAGATTTGGTGGAATTTCTTTTTTAAAATTTTATTTTATTTTTATTTTTTAAGATTTAATGTTGATAATTTATATCAAGTATACGTTTGCTTTAGTTATTTTTAAACTAAAACCCTTTAATATCTGTGGATAGTTAATGCATTTTTAATTTGTGGAAGATCCCAATCTATGCTTGTCATTCCTGTAGCTATAGCGATAAGGCAATTGGTTGTATATAAATGGCAGGTCGTTTTTGGGCTTGGTAATGTCTTGGCCTGGCAGGTACTATATATATATATATATATATATGATTTATTATGAGTAGGGATGGCAACGGGTAAAATATGGGTAGGATATGCCAAAACTCTTACCTGTACCCGTAACCCCTACCCCATACCCGTACCCTTACCCGTACCCTTCAGGATAAAAAAAGTCATACCCTTACCCTTACCCTGCAGGGAGTAGCCAAACTTCTCGTTGTTCAAATTATCGAATTAAATTTAAATAATAATAAAAAAATAAATTAATTATACATTATATTACAATCTTTAAACACATGTCCATAAATTCAAAATTACAAGTTAATATATATTTGCTTATCTTAAATTATATAATCACATAAAAAAATGACATTTATTTAGGACTCGATAGTAAGCTTTTACCTTTTGTTTTTGTTCATGTTTAACTATCTTGGTTTTTTTATTTTTAAATTTTTTTCATATATCTACTATTTATATTTTATATAGGTTCAAATTTTATAAATATCTAGTAAGATTTTGAATATAAAAAACATTATAAGTAATTCTCATAAATTATATTCAATTGATTTTTTATTAGTATCTTATTTTTGGAATGTTCTTATAATTTATAGAATAAATTATTATAACATTATTTTTTTTATATTTGTTTATTTTTAAATTTAATTATGATTCTTAATATATATCTAAAATTCAATTTTGATAATATTATCAAATATAAATATAGAATTTAAATAAAATTTAAAATAATACATTTATAGAATTTAAAGTATTATTTTTCAAATGAATCACCATAAAAATAGATATTGAGTAAATTGTGAGTAAATATTTAATTTAATAAAAAATTATATATATATATATATATATGAGAGGGTAAAGGTACGAGTACGGGTTTTACTCGTACCCTCTTCAACGGGTAAGGATAAGGGTACGGGTAGAGTAGGGGCATACCCTTACCCGACCCGTATTCACTCAAAAGCTAACGGGTAATACCCTTACCGGTATCCGTACCCGGTGAAAGAGGGTAATACCCTCTTTGACTGGGTACGGGTACGGGTATACCCGTCGAGTAGGGTACAAATTGCCATCTCTAATTATGAGACCAAGGGGAGTATGTTTGAATTTAACATAATTGAATGCATGTTGCATCTAGATTGAAAACGCTTTAATAATCCTCCGGTGAGACTCGAGCATCACAATGAACTTAAATGATGATAGTAAGAAAATTAAGAATTATTCGAATTAGTAAAGAAAATTCCAATGTGTTCTTCAAAGCTAAAACCACTATATGTTAAGTAAATAAACAACATGAGAAATTAAATAAAATAATAATAATAAAAACTTAGGAAAGTCTATTGATATAACCAAGACTACTTCAATTATTGTGATCTCCAATCTTCTTCCCTAGTGTTTATATGCAACTAATAATCTCACAGCAAGACGTTTCATATTGAAATATTTATTAATTCTTTTTCTCACCTAAGATGAAAGAGAGATAAAACACAATTTACCGATAATTTTTTTTTTTTGATAAAGTCAACAAACGACAAAGCAAAAGACAAATAGATACGGGGTACACCAGTTACAATATCTTGACTATATCTTAGAGATAAACTCTAGTCATACAACCCTTAAATAGAGAACGTGAGGTATTTTTTTACACAAAACTCCCAAATCCAAAAAGTAAATTATAATATGAAAGACTAAAACTTGAGATCTCTCAGTGGCAAACATGAGTAGTTATAAAAAACAAACCCACTGTTCCTCGGTTCCTCCACTTACATAAGCTCAATTGCCTCGACAAAAAGTTCACCTTACATGAGTGGTGCATGTTCTCTTTGTGGTCAACAACTACATTAAGTCTCTAAACTTTTATCCTACGTGAGTTCTCCAAATAACCCAAAGTAAAAAAAAAAAGCTGTTAATATTAGTAAACAACCACGAGATCAAGAGAAAAAATAAAAATAAAAATCATTTGAAAAGTGACATTGAACCCAATGCTCAGTCAGTCTGTTTTTACTTTAATGGGATGTGGTTTATATTAAAAAAAAACATTGAACTAAATGAGAATCTAAATTGAAAAGATAATTTGTAGTTAATATTTTTTTTAAAAAATTCAAAGAAGAATTTTCAAATCCAAATAAGCTTAAGTTGAGACTTTATCGTGATTTAATAAGTAAAAGATGATATTCCAAATTGAGGAAAAATAGATGTAAAATTTAGTTTAATGACCTTTGATATCTACTTTTAAAAAATACATTTTTTTTAAAAAAATGGATAAACCACTTCAATTAAATAACAAGAGCTTACAAAATAAATCCACCACTCACCTGCAGTGGAATAGCAAAAGGAATAGTAGAAAATTATAAAAAGAAACCATGAGCAGTGGAACAATAACAACAAACCAGCAACAACACAGGGGACGATACACAGAAAACAAAGAGCGAGGAAAGCACATGCCTCCTTAAACCTCCCAGCCCACCACAGCCAACTCGCTCGTGTTATGATCTTGAATCATCTTTGAAGACGGAGCACCACCAAACACCTCCACACGAGGACCTAAAAACTCCAGACTGCCCCGAAAGGAGGAAATTGAGTCCTCCAACTTCCCTCAAGACCCCCTTGGCAACTATAGCGAACCAGGATAATAACATGAGATCAATTTTCAAAATAATATCATGTGCATGCAAGATATTAGCGTTAAAAATGCAATCATTTCTAACAAGCCAAATATTTCACACAATCGCTTTCACCACTAAGTCCCCAATATCCTTGCAGGCCCGTCTCACTAACGATCTCCAGACATCCCAAGCCATTTGCAAAAATAAAGGTGAATCCGGTAAATGGAGAAGTCTCACAAAATAATCCCACACTTGTCTCGCAAAAGAGCACTGTAAGAAAAGATGATCCACCAACTCAATCGCAGAATGACACAAGACACATGTAGCAGTTGGAAGCCAATTACATCTTCTACTTTCTTGGTTTTCAAGAGTGAGGATTTTATTTTTCCAACCGAGCCAATTGAAAATATTTATTTTCTTTGGGCATGAATTCCGCCAGAAGAACCTAACAATTGAGCAGCGTAACCCACCATCATTTAGGAAATTATAGAAGGATTTAACCGAGAAAGAATAATTTCCTGTAAGCTTCCACCATTTCTTATTCCCCATCAAGCTCCTGTAGGTGCTCTCTGTAAGTCGCGACATCCACCTCATCTGAGAATGGGGCCTGAGCTAAGAGAATACTCAGATTGCGAACAGTGCCATTGGGTGCTTGAGACCTTCTGAATTTCTCAGGCCAAAGAAATATAGGAGCTCATCCGTTTAGCCAGTAGTCTTTCCAAAATGCGGTCTTTTTGTCTTTTTGCAATACGAGATATTTTATAATTTTAAAATATACAAAAAATAGTAAAATTTAAGATTCAAACAATTTATTGTGTTTTATTCAACATGTGAACTATAGCCCGGTTCCTATAGGAAATTTAAAAATAAATTTTACATGCACCATTTTTTTTTTAATTTTTTTTAGTAAAAATAGGTAATAAATGTGTCTCTTTTAAAAAAAATTAGAGATGTGCATAAGCATGAAGTTAATGTCTCGATACACTTGTGCCTTTACCTTAAGTGGGGTTTCAGGTTCAATTTTAGGTCATTCTCAAAACAAACACCTTGTGCAAAAACCAAGTGTTAATAGACTAAACAACTATTTTTAACCACTCAATAATAAAATACTAAATCTTTATTTCAGCTTTGTATGTCAGTAATTAAGATACTCTTAAGGGGGCGTTTGTAGGTTCGTAATAATGATATATTACCACAGTAATGAGATTACCGTGGTAATGAGCGAGGTCGGGATTATTATATGCTTGGGAATATTTTGGTAATGTGGGATTACTATATTTGCTTGAGAACTACTATGTTTTCTTGAGAACTTATATTACTGGTAAGTTTTTATTACTTAGGGGTGTTCATTTCGGGGAAAGTGATCTGAAGGGGGGAAACGGGGGAAGCATCATTTCCTTGAAGTGGGGAGAAGGATTATTACTTCCAGTATACAGGGAATAGTTGGGTCATTTTCAAGCGTAAAAAGACTAAGTGGGCTTATTTTCAAAAGTAGAGGGACTAGTTGGGAGCATTAATGAGTAGAGGGACTAAAAGGACAGAGTGACATAAGTAGAGGGACCAATTTAGATATTATACCATCTAGTTTCAACCATTTGTTTTGGTTTGGATCCTAATTTCTATATAATTAATTTAATAAAAAACAACATATCATTATAAACTACATAAATAAGCCATTAGAGAATAGAGGGATAAAACATCACAAATTACGACCATCTTGGTAATCTCAATGGATGTATATTTTGGTGGTAATTAGATTATATTATCACATTATTTTGTAATATTTTATTATTGATAATTATATTATTACTCATACGGTAAATAAACATGGTAATTTGTGAACCTAAACACATTATCGCCAGATTCCTAGTAATGTTTTCACATTACCGTAAACCTAAACACAGCCTAAAACAAAAGAAGAAAAAACTATACATTACCCAACTATGCTAGGAGAATTCATTCAATATTATATATATATATATATATATTTTGACAAAGTCGACAAGCGCTGTCCCACAATGGGGTGTCAATGGGCAGACATATACAGAGGTGCATTAGTTACGGTGGTTTAAGGACCCCCTAGAAATTTATTAACTCGGGCGCTAGACGTCATATGGGGCAATTAGATTTCTACCATGTGCACGCCCAAAAAATATTTCGGGAACAAAATTAAGTTACTAAATCCCCCTGTCCTGCAACCCTGGAGGAGAGAGAAACGACATCCTCTCCACAAGGGGACTCATGAACAGTATCATTACAATATTTATACAACATCTACAGTATGTATAGCCCATTCACTATCCTAGTAACATACCACTACACTATTATGTTATATTATATTTTATTAAACTCAAGTGGAGATAGTTTTTTTTAATAAATATGTCGATAAATCACAAAACCACACCATTTTGAATTGAGAATTCCCGACATATGGTGGGGGGAGGAGAAAAAATTGGGGGTTGTGGTGGCGGCGACAAAGATAATTTCGCTTAATTTGGGATACAATTTTTTTTTAAATAAAATGGATAAAATATAAATTTATTAAAATAAGAAGAATACAGAGAAATAAAGTGGTTTGAGACAACAAGAAGAACTAGAAATAAAAACAGTTAATTTGGATACATCCTCTGTCATGTTACAAAACAAATTAATTTCAGCTCTGATTATTCAACAAGCATCCAATTGTTCAAAACAAATTAATAGAATATGACAAATTAACGATAATAAAATAAACACTAGCGTCCAGACGAGAAAATATATACACAAGCACGCTCATTCAATCATAGACAAATTAACGATAATAAAATAAACACTAGCGTCCAGACGAGAAAATATATACACAAGCACGCTCATTCAATCATAGACAAATTAACGATAATAAAATAAACACTAGCGTCCAGACGAGAAAATATATACACAAGCACGCTCATTCAATCATAGACATAAAACAAAGTAAACAGTACTGTACTCCGATTGTTCAACAAGCATCCAATCCTTTCAGTCCATGTGTTACAGTCTGAAACTTCAGCTCGACTGGCTTGACTAGTTCACAGGAATTACCTGCAAATGAGAAGCCATACATAATAAAATCCCAAAAGCCTCACTCATGTCAAGAGTCTCAGGCTTCATCCCATCAGGCAACCTCCATTCGAAACGTTGGAGCAGCGACGCGAGCATCAGGTGCACCATCCTATAACCCAGTGAAATCCCAGGGCACACGCGTCGTCCCGCGCCGAAGGGCGTGAACTCGAAGTCTCGTCCCCTGAAATCGATCTCGTTATCCAAGAACCTCTCTGGCTTGAACATATGCGCCTCGGGCCATACTTTGTTGTCGCGCCCGATGGCCCACACGTTCACAAGGATGTGTGCACCCTTCGGCACGGTGTACGTGCCCAACTCAACGTCCGACTCGGCCATGCGTGGCAGGAGAAATGGTGCAGGGGGGTGCATTCTGAGCGTCTCCTTCACCACGGCCTGCAAGTACTTAAGCTTCCCAATGTCCGACTCCTCCACATCCTTCTCAGAACCAATCACTTCCAAGATCTCTGCCCGGACCCTCGCCATCACTTCTGGGTGTCGGAGTAACTCGGCCATCACCCATTCCACGGTAACCGAGCTCGTGTCACTCCCGGCGTAAAACAACTCCTGCCAAAACTCAACAGTGAATATAAGAAGAGAAGATTTATAAGTTCTAGTTAATTAATTACCGTAAGAAAAGATTTCATGTTTCCTCTTTCAAGTTGGGATGCAAGGAGTGTGTCCAAGAAGTCGTTGTTTGTCATGGAGCTTGATCTTCCTTCTGACACTGCCTGCAACCGTTTGTCGATATATCTGTCAAGTATGGCATGAATTTGCTTGAAATGAGCCGTCATACGGCGGCGATTGCCTTGGGGGTCGAGCCCTCTGAGCCAAGGGAAGGAGTCCGCAAGATTCGGTTTGCCGGCCTCCTCCATGATATTCTCGACCAAATCCTTGAACTCATGCGAGGACTCAGATTCCAAACTGACTAGATCTGTGGATAAGATGGTATTCGACAGCAAGTTGAGGGTCGTGGTGGATGCTACTCGACCGATGCCCACTGCCCTCCCTTCCACACAACACTTGGAAACGAAATCAATCAGCTCGTTGACTTTCTGGCGGCGTAGTCCTTCGTTTGCGTTGAGTCTTTGGGAGCTGAAGAGCTCCGTCATGCAAATCCTGCGGAGGTTCTTCCATTTCTGGTTAGCGGGCAACCAGCCCATGGAACACTCGTTGTGACCGAGGGCACGGATGGCTGTTGGGAATTCGGATTCCCACTGAAGATCGAGAGAGAAAAATAAAGTAGAAAACAATCACAAGAAAGACAAGATTTACGTGGTTCGGCAAGATTGCCTACGTCCACGGCCGCACTAGGGTTTTATTTCAATATCTGAAGCACACATACATCTTACAAGGGACTGCCTATATATAGAAGAAATCTGAGGTATATCTTGATTAAATCTTTGAGGCATATCTGGATTAGAACTCTGAGGCATATCTGGAAGAGGGTAAATCATATCTGGATCCTAAACTTATCCAGATCCTAACCTATCTGGATACAAATCCTATCTGGGTACAATTTACAAGATTATCAAACTATAATCCTAATCATATACAAATTACCCTTGTATCCTAATACGGGCGTTCTCCCCGCACCTCCAACCTAAACCGATGCTCTCCCGCACCTCCTGGGGTGTCACACAATCAGGCTCCACATACCCAACAATCTCCCACTTGGAGACTGATCTTCTAATATAAGCGGCTCTCTTATAGTCCTCATCTCTGTAGCTTAAATGATGCTCCTAGTGCGGCGCCTCCTCTTTATCAAGCAACTTGGAGGCCAACTGAGGCCATGCATAACCTCAGTTTCTGGATGGTTGCACTCTTTGTCAACATGTCTGTTGGATTCTCTGCACTAAGTATCTTCTTCAGTGCTAGTGTCTCATCCTCAATTAACCACTGAAAGCCTTTCACCACAAATCTGGCCTTGTACCTTTTCTTGTCATCATGTTCTTCCTTGACATGGTACACCCATTTGTTCTGTGAGGCTTTTTTCTCTTCTGGGAGCTTAGTCAACACCCAAGTCTGATTCGTCTCTAGGGAGTTCATCTCCTCTTTCATGGCTAACTCCCACTTGACATAATCTTCCACTTGCATAGCTTCTGTATAATACTCCGGCTTACCACCATTGTCTATTCTCAGACTCTTTCGAGCGGAATCATCGATAAAGGTAACATAGTAGCGCGAGCCTCCAAGAGATCTTACTAGAACTGGCCCCCATACATCACTGTGCACCAACTGTAGCATTTTTGCCTTTGATACTCTTGCAGACTTTGAGAAACTGACTCTTTTATGCTTCCCATAAATACAGTCTTCACAAAGACCTACATTAACCGATCTTCAAATTTGATGACTTTTCGCTTGATGCTACTGAGTTTCATCCTTTTTCTCGCTCATGTCCCCAAGTCTTCGATGCCATAACTTTGAATCAATCGAAGAATCTGCAGCTCGATATTGTATCTCCGCTCTTTGAAGTCATGTATAATGTTCCCATCTTCTTGCCTTGTACCACAATCCTTGCACCCTTGGTTACTTTCCACGATCCTCCTCCAAAACATGATAGTGTATCCGGCATTGTCAATCTGACTCATGGAAATCAAGTTTCTTTTCAGGCCTGGGACATACCTGACTTCTTGTAGCTTCCACTGTGTTCCATTGGCAGTCCTTATGTGAACTTCACCCTTTCCCGCAATCTCCAAAGGTTCATTATTAGCAAGATATACCTTTCCATATTTTCCTGCAACATAATTATGTAGCAATTCTCTACGATGTGTTGAGTGAAAGCGAGCCTTTTTGAGTCTAGAATCCATGACTCAATAGGGATCGTCAACCACGACAAACAAGAGCATCCTCAACATCTTGCTGGTCGAATTTGCGAGAATCGTCATCTTCGATTGATTCTTCTTATTCTTCTTTGGTGCCTTGCATCGACTCACTGAAGTGTCCCTTCTTATCGCAATTCCAGTAGACAATATCTTTGTGATCCTTTTTTTCGACCCTATACGTTGACTCCTTCCCTGCGCTTTGTATGCTCAAAGCTAATCCCGACGATTCTCCTGATTTTTTTCTGCGAATATCCTCGCTCAGAATCAAATCTCGGATATCCTCCATCTTTAATTTCGCACTTCCTGACGAACTACTCACTCGCGATTCATCGTCGTTGACCAACTCTCCGGTAGGGATGATAGCAAAATCGAGTGCCTTTACCTCATCCTCAAAGCGTGATCTTCACGGAACTCAATTGAGTCGTAATCACATTGAACTCATTAATGTGATGCGTAATGGATGCACCTTCTACCATCTTCAAGTTAAACAGACGATGCATCAAATACACCTTGTTCGAGGCAGATAGTTTCTCGTACATATTTGATAACGCCTTCATTAGATCCGCGGTTGTCTTCTCTTTGACGATGTTGAAAGCCACGTTCCTCGTCAATGTCAAAGCGAACCACTCCAAGCGCCTGGCGATCAAGTAGATCCCAGACCGCCTGCTCCATCCTCTCTGGCTTCTTCCCTGATAGCGGTTCATGCAGCTTCCTCTGGTAGAGATAGTCCTCTATCTGCATCTTCTAGAATCCGAAGTCCCTGCCATCGAATTTCTCAATTCGAACCTTTCTTTCTTCCATCACTGCTCCCACTCTTATTTTCAAACCTAGGCTCTGGTACCAGTGGTTGGGAATTCGGATTCCCACTGAAGATCGAGAGAGAAAAATAAAGTAGAAAACAATCACAAGAAAGACAAGATTTACGTGGTTTGGCAAGATTGCCTACGTCCACGGCCGCATTAGGGTTTTATTTCAATATCTGAAGCACACATACATCTTACAAGGGACTGCCTATATATAGAAGAAATCTGAGGTATATCTGGATTAAATCTTTGAGGCATATCTGGATTAGAACTCTGAGGCATATCTGGAAGAGGGTAAATCATATCTGGATCCTAAACTTATCCAGATCCTAACCTATCTGGATACAAATCCTATCTGGGTACAATTTACAAGATTATCAAACTATAATCCTAATCATATACAAATTACCCTTGTATCCTAATGCGGGCGTTCTCCCCGCACCTCCAACCTAAACCGATGCTCTCCCGCACCTCCTGGGGTGTCACACAATCAGGCTCCACATACCCAACAATGGCGTCGGGAACAGGGCGGCTGGAGAAGGCCACGTCGTTCGTTTGGAAGACATCGCGCGCCATATCAGGAGACGAGACAACGATGGTGATCACTTGGCCAAGTCGGAGACTCATGACGGGTCCGTACGTGTTGGCAAGACGGGTGAAGCATACATGGGGCATCTTGCCGAACACTTGATGTAGGTTGCCGACGATAGGTAGTGATCTGGGGCAGGGAGGTAGCTGCCCGGTTTGATTGCGCCTCCCAATTGCTCTCACTATCACGATGGCAAAGAGCGCTAGTGCAAAAGAAACCCATGAGAACCCAAAACTGAACCCGACCTCCATGAGTTCAATCGATCCGGTGTCCTCTCAGTCTCAGGCTGGAGAAGAAAGCTTACTTTTGCAATCTTATAAATTATAATATGTTCATTTAATTAGGTTTTTCTACAATCATCGAACCGCCACAGTATCTATATATGTTAGTCCTAACATCTCATCAGTTCACCACATAAAGATAAGAATATTTATTATTATTTAAATACAGTATTCCCCGGCTGTGTTTGCTTAGGCAGGCATGATAGGAGGGTTGGATTATGACACTAATTTAAATTAATTTTTTTTTTTCAATTTTTAATTTGTGGTGGTTGATCAGCTGAAAGAGACATGGAAAGAAAAAAAAAATTTATGATCTTGATTAAAAATATTATAGTCATGAATATTAATATGTAAATATAAATATGTAAAGTTGGAAATGTGTTGTATTTTCTCTCTATTTAAAGAATGTGACATATCTACATGCATTCCACATAAGTATATATATAACACATACATAAATAAATATAGATACAAATCTACACACGTGTGTGTATATTTAAAGTAATATGTATAAATTAAATAAATTACTGATATTTAATTATTGATTTGAGTTTTATCAAATAATTTTCATAATTTTATATAATCAATAATAAAAAACAAGAAAAAATAAAAAAAAGAAATAAGATTTAGTTGGAGTATAATCGTTAGCAATTGGGAACTAGTTGACACTTGGGATGGCACGCAAAGGAATGGACATAGCCAAGCTGAGTCCAAACGCCTCGCTCATGTCCAGACTCTCTAGTTCCATACCATCAGGTAGCTTCCAATCAAAGTTCACAAGCAGTGAAGCAAGCATTAGGTGCACCATTCGAAAGGCTAGTGAGATCCCCACGCACATCCGGCGTTCTACTCCGAAGGGTATGAACTCAAAGTCTCGTCCTTTGAAATCGATCTCCTTGTCTAAAATCCTCTCAGGAATGAACACGTCCGGGTCGGACCACAGCGTGGCATCTCCGCCGATGGCCCATGCGTTCACCAAAAGACGCGCTCCTTTTGGCACCAAGTACTGCCCAAATTCCACACTCGACTGCGTCGTGCGAGGTAGCAACAAGGGCGCAGGTGGGTGCAATCGGAGGGTCTTTTTCACCACTGCTTGTAAATAAGGAAGCTTTTCAATGTCCGATTCCACAACTTCCTTTTTTGTCCCTATAACAGCAGCTATCTCGACTCTGCTCGCTCCATAGCCTTAATGTTCTTATTCAGCTCTGCCATAGCCCACTCCACAGTGATTGAGCTTGTATCAATCTCCGCAGCAAATAAATCCTGCCAAAACAAGAATACTACTTTAGCAAGCTGCTCAAGAAAAAATCATGATAGTATATAGCAATGCATGATCAACGAAGTTGAGATGATCGCATGGTAAACAAAGCTTTCATAGTGGGTCTATCAAGCTTGAAACCATGAAGGAGAGAATCCAAAAAATCATCATGTGTCCTTCCTTCCCCTTCTTTCGTAGCAGTTAAGCGCCGATCTATCTGTTCATCAAACACTGCATGAATCTTCTTGAGCTTAGCCGTGACACGCCGCCTTCCTCCCAAAAGGTCCAGCACTCTTAACCAAGGAAAGAAATCTGACGTTTGGTTGTCCAGCCTCTTCCACCATCTTCTACGTTAAAATTACAAACTCCAGCTTTGACTCTGAGCTCAAGGTTGCAAAATCAGCAGAGAATAGGGTGTTAGACAACAGGTTAAGGATGGTGGTGGATGAGACATATCGGACGTCTACCGCCGTCTGAGAGGCACAACACTCGGACACATAAGCGATCAATTCACGGACCTTCTGGCTCCGGAGGCTCTTGGTGCTGTTGAGACTCCGGGAAGTGAAAAGCCCGGTGGTGCAAATCTTGTGAAGATTCCTCCATCTTTGGTTCCCTGGTAACCGTACTAAAGACTTCTCGTGAATGCTAAGAGCACGGATTGCATCAGGAACAGAGCGGCTTGAGAATATGAGGTCATTCTTTTGAAAGACCTCGCGTGCAATCTCAGGAGATGTGACGACTATATTGGTAACTTGGCTAAGGCGCAGAGTCATGATAGGGCCGAAGGTCTTGGTGAGAACGGCAAAGCAGCGGTATGGCATGTCGCCGGAGATTTGGTGTAGGTTGCCAATGATTGGTAGCGGTCTTGGCCCCGGAGGAAGCTGACGTCCTTGAGAATGATACAGGATATTGCTCTCACTATCAGGATAGATAGGACACTAAAAAAGTGTAAAAGGGATCCATGAAAACCGTTCGCTAAGCATGGTCTCCATGGGGTTCCTTCCAGTTCCGGAGTGTGTTGGATCAAGCGAGATGGGGAAATGGTAGCTAGAGCATAGAGGGAGAGGACTCTTATTAAGTTAGAATTAGACGGGCAAACCACTTTCTCTTGCTCATGGCGCGACCGGGACCCAAGACAGGAGAAGTGATTAATGCGACATCGGTGACAAATCTGAGTGCCTGACACTGAACCCGAGACCCAATCGCTCTCTAGTTGTGACGCGCAAGGTATCTGCCACCTTTCTTCAATCTTTTGATCATCTCCTCTGTGTTTGGCTTTAATCCTATTATTAAAAAACAAAAATAATGATAATTCATGATTTAAAAAAAAAAATAGATTTACCATTCCAAATTTTAAAATAAAAATAATTATAAAATCAATACATAAAAAATCAAAATGAGTGACAAATCGACCACTAAGGGTGATTAAGACACCATTAATAATTCAAAGTATAGTTAAAGAGTGTGGAGATACATGGCTTTATGGAGATGACAATTAAAATGTATCATTCATTTGTTATCATGATAATAAAGTTTATTTTGAGGGTCTTTGACAAAATCCACTATCGTGAATTTGTCTTTCATTGATGTGGTCATTGTGCTCAAAAAGTCAATAATATGTTTAATGGTTGTTGTTAGAACCAGTTCACTATAGCGACTTGAACTGTAGAAACTTGTAGCTATATGCAGTTTTTAATTGTAGCAGATTGTTATTGTAGTGGCCTGCAGTTGTAGCAGTCTGGTACTGTAGCAGTCCATCAATGTTGCAGTCCCGAAACTTTCCTTTAAATCCATTTTTCTTTCCTTCTCCTTTTTTTTTCTTCATTTCGACCGAGTGCTCAGACCCTAGAAAAATTTTTCGGTGAACTTTTACGGCGAATCGAAACTTCAAACTCTTCTTCTCATCCTCTTGAGTGCGGTAAGGCTTCATTCTCGAGTTTACTGTAGCACCGTTAACCTTTGGTTGTTTCTTTGATTTCTTTGGATTAGAGTGATGCTCTAACCCTTATGAATTCATTGGTAATCTTTAGACCTAGCTTTGAGCCAACCCTAGAATCGATTTAGGGTTGTTTGGTAGATGGAACCTAGGGTTTCTTTCCTTTGATATTTATACTAATATTTGATGTTGTTTGTTGTGATTGACAAGAAGTTGAGGCGTTAACTCGAGGCAAAGAGTTACCGAGGATTAGCTTGCGAGGAAGAGAAATCATCAAACTTGTGAGTGAGACTATTAAGCATGACTCTATTAGAAGATTGCCCATATTTATATATTTATATAATCAATCTTGCTTAATGAGTTTTGTGGGTTATTATAATTGCTTTTGATAAGTTTTAACTCTGGAATGAGTTTATTGCTTGGTGCTTCTTTTATACAATTGGTGTTCAAAGGAAAGAATTTCCGTGTTGTTTCTTGTGTTGGATTATGTAAATTGATTTGTGTTAATAGCTTGAGTTTTGCTTGTGCTTTTATCATTTCCTTGTGGAAATGACTGAGGTATTGTTGTTGTTGGTTATTGTTGGTTATTGTACTCCGTGTGAAGTTATACTTCTTGTTTGGGTTGGATTGTGATACCCTACTACAGTAGGCGGTCTCCACGGCCAGCTTTTTGAGGTGGCGTGGTAGACCGACTGATTACTATAAGGGCTAATTCAGGTAGAAGTGTAGAATCTTGACTGGATATTCATTGGGTAGCCATTGTCACCATGTGGTGAACCGATGGGGCAACATCAAGAGCATGAGTATTTTGACGGCTCTAAACCTAGCTGTTGCCGCGGTGAATGTTTAGGGAGGTTTCTAGACCACTTTATGCAAGGTGAGTGTTGGGTGTTGCTTTATGTTGGGTGAGTGTTGGGTGTTGTGTTATTCTGGGTTTAGATTTATTTCCCATTGTTTCTTTTGTTATATCATATTGAATTTGTTGTGAGCGGGCGAAGCCAACTGTCGCTCTTGGGAGGACAGTCTCCCATAAATTTGATTTGACACTAGTATTATGTTTACTTATTGTGAAACTCATGTTATTTACTTTGTTATACTTATAATTTGAAACTATTTTGATTCACATGTTTATTATGGAATGTTTGCTTCATGATTGGCTTATTCCTATAATCTGGAACTCTATATTCAGTATTTTCACACTTTGATATTCTAAAACCCTAATTGAGGTAGAATGTCTTTTTATTTAATCTTTCTTGTTATTTTTTTTGTATTAAAGTTTGTTATTATATGTTTTCTTGCGCTAAACTAGTTATTTTATTTGTAAAGTATCATATTTGGAGATTTCTGTTATTATTGTGGTATATTTCTATTAGAGTTGTGCTAACTGCCCCTCACTGAGTAACGTTAATTGCCCACCCCTCTTTCCTCTTGCCAACCTTTTTCAGGTAGTATGTGCGACTGTGTAGCAACGTTCTGAGCATTTACTACTGTTCTATATTCTGTGTATTTTTTCAGTTTATGTATGTTTATCTTGGTCATGTTGTTTGACTTATGGATACACTAGTATGTAGTAAACCTTGTTGCATAGTTTTGTATCTAAACAACTCTTAAACCCTTGTTGTACTAGCTGTGTGCTGTTGTTGTTGCTTCCCTGTGCATTTGTGAACCCCTCTAATTTAGTTTATTATTCTGGTTGCTGTTGTTGCTCCTTCCGCTGTGTATTAGTGTAAATATTATTGTTTTCAAATTATTGGTCAGCCTTGCGGTACCCTAAGGGTTAAGTGGTAGAGTATCTTTCCTTGGGATTGTCACGATGGTTATCGCAACACGTGGGCTCACGGGTCGAGGCGTGATAGTTGTGATTGCTTCTCTTGACTTGAAGTACTTTTGAATGAGAAATTCCCAAGGCTTCACATGACAAAACTCAAAGTTTAGTCTCCATGAGGTTGGGAGACTTGGAAGGCGGAAAATATGGTACTATATGTACATATATTGTTGGAACAAATAAACCATATATGGTCTTAGTCCAAGTATGGTAAAAAAACACATACATGTAACTATTTGGAGACCATTGGAGTCTCTTCTCACTAGATTGTTTGGAATAATGATTTTATCATCCTATGCAAATCAATTGAAAATGTTACATTCTAGAGACAAGCTTTTCAAAACATGCTACTCAAGTGATACCCGTTAATTTGTCAAATTTTTTACCTACAAATCATCTACCAATAATACTTAACAGATTCTTTTGCTTTGATTTTGGGTGATATAAAATTATCCTAATTTCTATGGAATTAATTTTAAAATATTTGATTTGAAGTATCTTGAAAATTTTAGATTAAATCTAAAATCATACTGGAAAAGAAAATAAAGATTGAGGGCTATATCCCTAACTTTTACATATTTTTCAAATATAAAAATAAAATAAAGTAATTTCTGTCTTGAATTGTGATATTGAACCATAAAAATTTTTTGTAGCCTGACCATCAATGAGCAGCTGCTGTCTTTTACTTTTTCTTAATTTTCGTGAGTTTTATAATTTTTTTAATATTTATTATTTTATTTATGATTATGATTTTTTTATCTGATATGAAAGTAATTGTAAAGGTATATCTTTGTGTAAAAATAGAAAAAATAAATAAATAGTAAATACTAAAAAGAAAAATTCCAATACTCGTCTACTTTGGCTTCTGCGTCAGTATTTGTTAGCATCTAAAAAGTATGGAACAAATAATTTAATTAGATCTGTAGTGACTAATAACAACAAAACAAAAAAATTTCAAGCCTTAATTGATCAGCTACAAACAAAAGACAACCATCATATCTATCATTAACTGCAATATATACTTAAGCGGCATGCAAAGGAACACCTAGTGGATTGATTTTTTCAGTGAGCCATCAAATTTTTTTTTATTATTAATTTAGTCACTCGACTATTAAAATGTATTAAAATAATCACTCAACTATTATTTATTTTCACTTTATTTTCACCGAGAAATTACCTGATAATTCACAACCCCTAATAGCCTACATAGCTGCCATAATTTTACTTCAGCATCCCCTCGCCATGTTAGCTTGCATGCTTGGTTTGACCACAAATATGCTGACTCAGCCAAAGACATGCCACGTCTGCATGAAATCTTTTCTTTCTTCCAAAACGAAAACAAAAGCTAATAGAGACCATTGGATGAGGAGGCCTTGTGTAACATTCAAAGAAATTTGTTAAAATTAATGAGAACATCTCAACTTGAAGATGCGAGTGTTAGTGGAGAAGACAACAATGAAGCTACCATGTAATTAGGAAGATGGCAAACAGAGCCATTACGTCTTCCTTGTGCTAAAAAGGTATATTGTGCCAAGGTAACACATTCTGCAAACTAAAATTTTTATCATGTTGAACTTCCCCATGTAATTGATCATAAATCTTCCCATATTTTGAAACTGATCAATCTAGAATGAACATGACCAAGTCGATATATGGTTTGAGAAGTGCCTCCCACTTGGTACTATACATATGAAGTTTCCTAGATTGGTTCTAGTTGCCTGAAGACTTGAAATTGATTTTGCACCTGCTATGATTGGCTTTGAATTTCGCAACGGCCGTTCTGTTCCCATTTTTAAAGGGATTGTAATCTGCGCAGAGTTCATAGATGCTATCTTGGTGGTAGTGTTATATATGCTCAAGAAAGATATTAGGAAAAGGAAAATAACAAACACCACTCTTTTATATATATATATATAAACCTTACTTTCAAATCTTCACCTCCTGACAAGTCACTACAAAGATAGCCCTTTATATAGGCTTTACAAACATCCCTTGATATTCTAAACTCCAAACCTTACAATTTCCAATATATAGCATGTAACTGATCACAATTATTAATGATAAAACTCAAGCACTCAAACGCCTCACACTTGCACTCACACACTCACACGAGAAGACACAGCAAAGAGATTTGAAATGGAAAAACACTAACTTGATTGAAATTCACTGCTTGGAAATAAGGGTACATATTAAAAGAAATCACAAGTCAATTGAATTGACCGAACTCAATTACCCTGCTCTTAGATTACTTCTCAGTTATATATCCAAGACATTACATAAGATCCAAGGAAGTAGGACCTGCCCAACACCCCTATTGACGCGGTTGAGCAGATCATCACGTTCCCTGAGGACGCGGTCACAAGCCTAAATTCACGCCACACATAACACACGATTACATGATAGTTGACCCAATGACTCAACACAAATTACAAGTATGACATGCTATTTTCTTTTAACAGTCTCCCTCAATCACAACCTCGTTGTACTAGGTTGAGATTGTGGCAAATCTGCGTGAATGGAGCCTTGGGCAACGCCTTGGTAAAAACATCAGCTAGCTGGTCCTTTGAAGAAATGAAACGAACCTTTAGTGCTTGACGAGCAACTTGTTCCCGGACAAAGTGAAAATCCACCTCTATGTGCTTCGTGCGAGCATGGAACACTGGATTGGACGTGAGATACGTTGCACCAAGATTGTCACACCACAGTATAGGCGCTGAAGACTGATAAATGCCAAGCTCTCTGAGTAAGGTCTGAAGCCATATGAGTTCAGCTGTCACATTTGCAATGGCCTTGTATTCGGCTTCAGTGCTAGATCTCGAGATGGTTTGCTATTTTCGTGAACTCCACGATATAAGATTTGATCCCAACAGAACTGCAAACCCACTAGTGGAGCGTCGATCTTCAGGAGAGCCTGCCCAATCGGCATCAGAGAACGCACTCAATATATCATTGGTTGATTGCTGAATTTTCAGTCCATGACCAACTGTCCCCTTCACATACCGGAGTATTCTTTTGACAGCTTCCCAATGTTTGTCCGTGGGTGTCTGAATAAATTGACATACTCTATTTACTACAAAAGAGAGATCTGGTCTTGTTATGGTCAGGTACTGTAGCCCTCCGACAATGCTCCTGTACTGAAATTGATTTTCACCTATTAACTCTGATCCATGATCTCTTGACAGTTTCTCATTGGCTGCCATGGGGGTGGAGATTGGCTTGCACTTATCCATGTTGGCTCCTTTCAGAAGATCTTGAGCATACCTTCTTTGTGATAGTACAACTCTACCTTTGTCAGGAACAACTTCTACACCCAGAAAGTAGTTTAGCTCTCCCAAGTCCTTCACTACAAAATCCACTGTCAATTGTTGAATAAGTTTGTCAGTGGCAACTGAGGATGAGCTCACAATAATTATATCATCAACATAGATGAGCATGTACATTGTGAGTGAATTTTGCTTAAGAACAAACAAAGACGCGTCAGCTTGTGATGGACTGAACCCCAAGCTCAGTAGTTTGTCAGTCAGACGTGAGTGCCAAGCACGGGGGGCTTGTTTCAGTCCATATAGTGCTTTGTTGAGCTTGCAAATGTAATTTGAAGGTACTTGTGAGCTCTCATAACCAGGGTGTTGAGACATGTAAACTTCTTCTTTCAGGAAACCATGCAGGAAGGCATTTTGCACATCTATCTGCCTCATCTTCCAACCTCTGGAAATAGCCAGTGAGATAATAACTCTAATGGTGGTTGGTTTAACCACTGGACTGTAAGTGTCTAGATAGTCAACCCCATACCTTTGCTTGAATCCTTTGGCTACTAACCTGGCTTTATAGCGATCCACAGAACCATCGGCCTTCCTCTTGACCTTGAACACCCATCTGCTGTCAATAAGGTTCACTCCTTTCTTTGGAGGAACAAGTGTCCACGTCTGATTTTTTTGTAATGCTGAATATTCAGTATCCATAGCTTGTTTCCACTGATCATGTTGCATTGCTTCAACATAAGTACTCGGTTCTGCAGGTACATGCTTTGCTGACTGTGTGTGAGCTACTACACAATATCGCACAGTTCCATCTGTGTACTCTTTGGGTTTGACAATATTGTCTATAAGTCTTGTTCTCATTGGGTGACAGGGCTGTTGAGCATCATTGTGCTGAGGCTCTGACATAAGAGTGGCTGCCGCTGAATTTTCCGTTAGAGTACTGGGAGAACCTGCAGTTTCAGAAACAGCTATACCAATTTGATCAGCAACATTTTCATTAGGTCCATTGTCAGTAGATAAATCATCGACTACTGAACTGCTCGATGGGTTACTGAAGGAGATGTTGGCGGGGTTCTCTGTTGCCGGGTTTGTGTCAGTCAGGTAAGATTCGGTGTATTGGTTTGGATTTGTGACAGAGGGAAGTAGCACTGGTTGGTGAAGTGTTTGTGCAGGAAAATTGGACTGTATTTGTTGAGTTTGGAAGGGAAAAACATTCTCATCAAAAATAACATCTCGAGAGATATAAATTCTCCCTGTTTGTCGATCAAGGCATTTGTAACCCTTGTGACTAGCACTATAACCGACAAACACACATTCTTTGGACCTGAAGCTGAGTTTGTTTGGGGTGTAAGCTCTCAGGTTGGGCCAGCATGTACACCCAAACACTTTCATGAATTTGTAGTCAGGCTTTACTCCAAGGAGACGGTGTAAAGGTGTGTCTCCATGGATCACATGACTTGGCATCCTATTAATGAGGTAGCAAGCAGAGTGAAAAAGCTTCATCCCAAAATCGAATTGGCATAATAGATTGAGCTAAGAGTGATATGCCTGTCTCAACTATGTGTCTGTGCTTTCGCTTAACAAGACCATTCTGTTGATGTGTGTGAGGACTAGAGATTCGATGTGTTATGCCTACGCGAGTGAAGTGCTTGTGCAATCGGTGGTATTCACCACCCCAGTCTAATTGTACAGCAAGAATTTTTCTACCTAGTAATCGTTCAACATGACATTAGAATTGAAGAAAAATGGATTCTACATCAGACTTGTTTTTGAGGAAATAAATCCAAGAAAACCTGCTGTAATCATCAACAAAGCTTACATAGTAGCGATAGCCACTTACAGAGACTTGAGCTGGTCCCCAAACATCGGTGTGTACCAGTTCAAGAGGGCTTGATGAAACATGGGAGGAAAGAACAAAAGGCAATTGATGAGCCTTGGCTTGCTGACAAGCACTACAAACACTAGACTCTTTATTTTGGACTACAGCAAGGCTATTCTCTGCTAAGATCTGACGAACAACTGCAGGTGTAGGATGTCCCAGTCGACGATGCCAAAGTTCAGAAGAGGCTTTGACAGAAATAAGGGCTCGCCTAGGTGGATTATTTGGAATGTTGTAGAGGCCATCTTGACAGATTCCCTTAAGAAGAATGTTCTTTGTGGCCCGGTCCTTGACAAGAAAAAAATTAGGGTGAAACTCTATGTAGGCATCATTGTCGGAAACAAGTTTGTGGACAGAGAGAAGGTGTCTATTGATTTTCGGTACATGTAAAATGTTTTTCAGTTTTAAAGGGCGACGAGCAGTAGTAATCGATGAATTACCAACATGAGCAATGGACAAACCTGCACCATTGGCGACTTGAACACGATCATTGCTGGTGTAGCACTCCTTGGTTGTCAGGCGCTCTAGGTCGTTGGTAATGTGATCAGTTGCGCCCGTGTCTGCATACCAGTTGGAGTCGATGGCGTAGCTGTTGGTTATAGCTGCAGCAACCTGGGCGTCATTAGCAACATAGTTGTGATAGAAGCGGTGATAACAACGAGATGCATCATGATTGTCGCGGAAGCAAATCTGGCAGAGCTGTTTCTTCCAACCCTGGTTCGAATTCCCCCAATAGGGGCTCTTGCCCGAAGTGTGCCCACCGGAGTTCCGGCTGCCGTTATTGCCACGACCACCATTACTGCCGCCTCCGCGTCCTTGGGTCCTGTTCACTTGATTCACTTGAATGTTGGTGTTATTGTGCTCGAGTCTCAGCTCATGGCTGAGCATGTGAGCTTAGACGTCGTTCATTCAATAAATAAGGATGCATGTAGCAATTTGGACTTGTCAATTTTCATAATACAGGAAAAACAAAAACCACAACCAAAAGCTTGTTGCTTGATCATATTAAAATCTAATTTGCAAAATGTACTCTTAGTACATGTCTCATTCAGGAAGTGCAATGTGCCACTTCACAAAAGTAAAGCCTGCATCCTTATAGATTTTGCATTCCTAAGTTCATTTAACATATATATCATTTTTGCAATTTGCAAGTTGTCCAATTGAACAAAAAACAATAATTGGAGCTATATTTCAAACTTCATTCATATATCAAATATGGTAATTTACATAATTTGGTACCCATACAAATTCTCCATACTTGTTAAAAAAATTACAAGAAGTTCTCTATTGACTAATTAAAAACATGTTCTCCAAACATGTTACAAAAACTCAGGATGATACACTTTACACTCCCAATGATGCATTACATTAATTTCATATATATATATATATATATATATATTCTACAAAATGAGACCAAAACACCATTCTAAACAACACTGAGACGAAAACAACAATAGAAGCCCTACAGTTGCTTTAAATTTGATGATTCATTATACTTGCATCCCTAGTCATACTTTGTTGTGTTAATAAGATCTCTGGATGCTCAACTGTTGTTGAGGTTTGCTGGCTTGATCCTTCTTGACCCTGTCTTTTCTTCTCAACAACCATCTGATCACACCAAAGAACATACATAATTATTGACCAAAATAAAAAAATGGCAAACTTATGATCAAATGGATTCACATGAGGAAAATGTTACCATTAATTGGTTAGCAGTGATGAAAGAAGAAGCATGTGGATTTTCCCTTCCAACAATAAGCTCACCAGTGTGGGCACCCTATGTAGGCAACATTTTCTCTTCATTAAATTCATCTATTCTTAACAAAAATGATCAAGAGAATTATTACTTACCCTTAATATACTGATTGAAGCATCACCAACAACAACTCTCATATTCTCCCTTATTGAAGCAGATATTGTATTCTTATTTCCCCTTGATGTTCCTGCTATGTTCTTTCCCTTTGGCTGTTGAGTAGCATTAGCATTTCTTTTTTGTCTGCTTTGGCCACTTGAACCAACATCTGCAGTAACTGCCCTTGAAGGTCTCTCAAGTTGAGAGCTATCACTTGTGGCCTACAAGATCACACCAGATTTTAAGTAGGACCAATTAATTAACATGGTAGTAAATAATTAATAATCAAAGATACATGAAAACTTACTGTATTGCCTTTGTTTGGACACTTTAGCTTGTTGTGACCTTCTTGATGGCAAGTCCTACACTTCATAACCCTGCCTGCCCTGGAAAGCTTTGATGCGCTTCTATTCTTTCCTTCCAATGGCTCCCTTCTCCTTTTTTTCGTAGGTCGACCAGGCATTCTTTTAACTAATGGTGGTAGTAGAGGACCTTCTACACTTACTGGCCAAAACATCCTGCCTCTTAATGGGTTAATATTAAACTTGTAGGCTCTCAAATATGTGTCTTTCTTAAACCAATCAGACAAATAACTCACTGGATCTACACCAGAAAATATAATGACAGCCATACCATGTTCACAGGGGATCCCAGTTTTGTCCCATTTCCCACATGAACAATAATGGTTTTCTAATCTAACAACATAACCATGCCTCACATGTTGTACCATATCATCCCAATACACCTCATGGCTTGCCCCACCATTCCATTCAACCCTCCACTTCACACTTTTGTTTCTTTCTTTTTCCATTTTAGCAACTATATTGGGTCCACAGTCCAATTTCCACTTCTTCGCATAATCCCTTTTGACAACTAACCTGTTCATCACATATTGCCGTATTTCTTCAAACATGCTAATGATGGGCTTGCTTCTGGCCTCTAGCAGCACTCCATTAAAAGTCTCACACATGTTGTTATCAACATTCTCACACTTGATCATGTCATTGATAAATGCTTGGCACCAACCATTAATTGGCCACTTTTCCAATAACTCTTCCACAGCCAACACTCCCCCCTTTAGGTTTCTCATGATTTGCAAGTACTTCTGCATCTCTGGTTCACTAGTTGCCCTAGCAGTGTTCCAAAAATTCATTTGCAATTCTTTGCCTTTTAATTTCTTGCCCCACCTAGCGTAAACGTGTCTGGCACACATTCTATGCTCAATCAAAGGCAAAAGTTGCTTAACTGCATGGATTAGACCCTACCAAAAGACATTGACACAATTAAAAAAGAGATGTAGTTAATGAAAGAATAAATTCAATTGAAGTTGCAAACCTTTTGCATATCACTGACTATTGCCCATCCCCAATAAATCCCAATAACACAGCTTATCAAGATCTTTTAAATCCCCCAATAAATCCCAATAAATCCCAATAACACAGCTTATCAAGATCAACAGCAAATTCTGCAACTGTCCCATCCAAATATTTCACATCACCTTCTGTTACTAATGTGCCTCCATGATGATACTTAACAATATATTCCTCCATGTGGTTGCACAGCAATGAAATGCCACCTAATTCACTTAATAAGAGGAAATTTTCACACAATTAAGGAAGAGGAAAAGACTGCATGCTAGCACTTAATAAAATTAATAGTGAACTTTAGTTCGTGTCCTCCAGGTTAAAGTGCAATGTTCTCTGTACTGAAAGTATGAAGTTTCTGGACTAAGCCAGTCCTCAAAACTAACAGCAAGTCGAACCAGTAACCTTCTTTTGGACTATAAACCTCCGTTCAAATTATCAATATGGGTGCAAATATACTCCAAAAGGATTTCAATAACAAGATATTCAAACAAGATGAAGAAATAATGATATTCAAACCAGATCAATCTGGGTACAAATTATGTTTTACAAGTTTTCATGAGAAACATAACTCAAAATGTAGGAACATATGTCAATGACCTAGTGGATAATTTCATATTAACCCTAACCCTCACAAATTGGCATGCTAAAATATGTAGTAATTTTATTATGTTAGCATACATTAAAAAAAGGTTGGTATCTCATGATGCTTAACAATTTCATTAGCTTATCAGTAGGCATAACTACAACTTGCTATGCTATTATGCTTGATAAATTTCACTGTCTTGGCAATCTATAAAGGGAAATAGGCAAGTCTAATGCTTTACAAGTTGTCAGGCTCTTATTAATCAGTTGTAAATTTAAAATAAAGGAAAAACATTTAGAATGACTAGATAATTTCAAACATAACCCTAAGCTTTGCAAGTTGGCATGATATGATATTGTCTTGTTTTTTTTTAGTGGTAGGACCAAATAATGACCAGATAAGCATGACAACATTCATTAAGTTTTAATGGTAGGGAAAGAATGAATGACACAACAACATGCTATCTAGTATGAATGATAGTCAAGTGCTCATTGTTTAGAATCCATAATAATATACAGGATTTTATTTGAATGATATTGAATCTTGATATCATATATTTGTATTAATTAAGATATGCATGAATATACAAGCAACGTTGACCCTCAACCTTGGTTAAACAAAGGAAATCTAGTTTTACAAAGAAAAACAATAGCCATTACTTTTCTCTGATGGAGTTTTCAAGATAATATAATTAGCAAGAGTTAAAGTAAAATCATTATGAACTTCTAATAAAAGATCCACTTCAACATCCAAATTAAAAGCAAAGGGTTGAAGTTATTAATCACCCATCTATCCTAGCTAAACCAAAAGCAATCCAATAAACACTACTACCATGAACTTGGTTCTAGAATTATATCACAACCATATTACATAAGAAATCCACCATTTTCAAACAAATCATCAAATTATGCTGCTCATGCTATCACCCTCACAAATACATAAAATAATATTCAAGTCCTATTGTGTGGTCCCATTGCTACACCCAACAAAAGCTAACACCCAAAACTACCATGTGTTGATGTGCATATATATATATATATATACACATGACTGCCCCTCACTAGACAGAGCAAATGTGCAGTCCTACCTCCCTGCAAGTATATATATATATATATATATAAATGGTGCTCCTACCTCCTGAGAAATAAATGCTCTAACTCTTACTAATTAAATGCTCCATTTGAGAACATGTCAACATATCAACTAAATATATGAAACCATAAATCCTAGTTCACTGGACTAAAATCAGTACATGAAGGCAAATTAATACAATGGTGTAGAAAAGAACAATACATGATAAATTACAACATAAGAACTAAAATACATGAGAAGCTACAACAATAGGCCAACAAAGGGTAAGTTTGCAGTCCATTACTAAGAAAATAAAAGAAAATCCACTTTAAAAAGAAAAAAATTGAAAAAACCTTATCAGGAGGCTAATGAAGGGAGGGTGCTTCTACAACTTGATGGGGTTGACTTCACACTGCTTGGATCCTGAGGGTTTAGGAAATGATGGCGACCGCTCAGCTCGTTGTGGACCACGATGACGACGGCTCTGCAAAGTGTGGAGGACAAAGATGGCAAAAAGATTTAGGGCATGGCTTAGTGGATTTGTGATCGGGCAAAGATCCGATTAGAATTATTTTTTTTAACCTTTCTCTTTCCTACAATGTTAAAAAAATCCATGTCATCTTTCTTTAATATTAAAAAATGCCATCTCAGCACACACTGACGGTGAAGACAACGGACGTCTTCGATTGGACTAAAATTTCTCGATTTTAAAAGTAGAAGGACTCAATTGGTACAAGTAAAAGTAGAGGGACTAAAAGGGTAGGTCTGATAAAGTAGAGGGGCTAATCGGGGAATTCTACCTTTGATTTTTATTGAATAGTATAATTTTTTTTTTGTGTTGCTTTGTATTTGATTTGCATAAGTACGGAACACAAAATAGTAAATTACAATAATACCTTTTTACTAATCTATATTTGTTTTATAATAGAAAATATACAAGAATATTTTATGAAAATCTTATCACATTTTACAACGCCCAACAACATAGCAATAAGTTAAAAAATCAACATAATTTTAAAAACATTTAATCCATAACAAACAAACTTTCATTAATATCTTAATCCTAAAAAATAAATAAATAGATAGGTAGATAAATAAATAAATAGATAAATAAATAAATTTTTAAATAGATAAATACATAGAGAAATAAGTAAAAATAAAATAAATAAATCATGTTATCAATTTTGTAATGCAGTGTTGCAATTTTTTAATTTTAAATATGGACAGTTTTGTCATTAAGTTGTTCTTTACTTCGCTAAAATTTTTGTAGCGTGGTTTTGGTAGTAAAAAAAAAATTAAGAAATTGTGTTATACCGATTTGGTAGTTTGAGATGTACTCCCGCCCCAATTTGTAAATTAAACACATAATAATAGAAATTGTTTGGTTCTGTCACTTGAAATCTTGCATATCAAACAGACCCCAAGTGTATTTAAGGAGTACAAACATAAAGAATGACTAAAACAAACAAACAAGTTACAACAAGAACACAACAAACAACATGACCAACATACATGACGAGGGACAAGAAGAGATAATTTTGTTATACAGTATATATGTATAGTATTGCTATAGTCCTTTGATTTAGGGATTTGATTTTGGGTTTGTCATTCACCATTCTCATACCATTCCATACTTATTACACAATTTCTAATGGTTTATTTATTTATTTTTATTTTAGTTAGTATGATACAATCACTTCACACAAACACTCTCCGAATGGCTAACGGCAAAGAGGACATGAAGGTCAAAAACATGCAGCACCATCAAACTTCAGTAATGGAGAGTAGAAAGCTAAAAGGTGACTCTTTATTGTCATGATTAATAGCAAGCTTAAGCAAAGAGAATAAAAATATTTAACTATGCAATAGGAACATTATGAAAAGGAACGACCATGGGCATGGGGACCCCTGATGCTTCTCTCATGTCAAAATCCTCAGGTCCCATGTCATCCGGAGGGTGCCAATCAAACCCACGTAAAAGCAAAGCAAGCACAACAACAGCATCCGGACCGCTAGTTGAAGACCGGCTCAAATCCGTCTTCCTGATCTGAACGGTATAAGCTCAAATTCTTGACCTTTGATATATATCAGTATCCTTCTTGAGAAACCTTTATGGGAAGAAAACCTCTGGATCTTCCCACGTTTTTGGTGTTCTCGGCAATGCAACAATGAAAAACCAGTAGAAGTTATTGTAGCAATACTACTGTTTGTTTATGACACTGTAGAGATGTTATTATTCATGTGCGGTCTATCTGCTGATGCACGCATTGCCCTCACACCCTTCTGCCGATCCTCTACGGCCCACAGAAACTCCTGCTAACAAGGAAGTATTGTAGCAAATTTACTGTTCATGTGCGGTCTCAAAATGCCCACACAGCTCTCTGACAAGCTTGTGTGGCTTCTGTGCAGCCCATACAACACCTGTATGGCTTCCTAGCAGTCTTGTGCGGGCTTTGTGCGGCCGGTGCGCGGATTAGAACCCTAATTTTGGCTTACACGACTCTTCAAACCTTCAAACAACATTAACACACTACTAAAACTGTCATGAGTGTTAGAATGGGTTACAAATCATCAAGACAAGCTAACAACAAGATTTTAGCATGGAAAACTCCTTCAAATCGAGGGGAAAAAGTATCGGACTCCTTAGAGCCTTTTAAACTTATCACTACACCAACAATGAGTTGCAAGACATTTCTCTCTAGATACAACTAGAGGTTAACAACAAGAAGGCATAACAAGTCACGAGCTTACTCTCAACAACTCATACATCATCACTCAATAATGAGAGACATCAAGAAGAGTTCAAAAGAAGATCTAACCAGGGAGGTTAGGAGAGCAACCCGCAAGGATTAACTATTCGAAGTGTGGGCGAAATCCGGCACCAATTTGTTGTCCAATCTTCTTGCCAAGCTCAACCCTAACCCCTTTCTTCTCTTCTTCTTCTTGGTTTTCTTGCCCTTTTTCTTTCTCTAATCCTTACCCTCTGATTCATCCTCTCTCACTCTCTCACTTAGTTTTGATCCCAATGACCAAATTAAAATTTTTCCCTCAAGTGGCTTCCACTGTTGATGTAGTTTCATTTTGGGTGTTGGGCCAAAACCCAATTTATTCTTATAGCCTCAGTGGGGCTTAAACCCATAGCAACCTAATCCCACTGATTTAATCTTATTATTCTAAGTATGCGATTGTTGCGATCCCATAACGGGGTATCCTTGGCCCGATCTTGAGTGTAAGACTAGTGTCACCCTCATTTTTATTTTTAACCTAGCAGCAAGGTTCGAAAAGCCTCCATCGGGAACCATACACCAATGCTTGAGGTAGATGATCTTCATTTCAATCCATTTGGTTTTTGATTTTTAGGGTTTGAGGATTTAATGTTCTCTAGGCTTATCAATTCTTTTAAATTGGGTTGTAACTATTTTGTTTGTTCTTATCAATTTTTTTTTGTCTACTATAAGCTGTTATATTCGTGTTCTGTTTGATATCATAAAAGAATAGTAGGGAAGCATTGACTAGATTATGTAGATGATGTTATGGTATTTTCTGAAAATAAGGCACGGCTGGGATCAAGTTGCAATTTATCAGAAAACACAAGCAGCAACTCCACACCAATTACAAGCCAAGAGTTCAAAATACAAGCCAAAAGATTCAAAATACAACCAAGAGATTCTAATACAAGCCAAGAGAACACTAGATGGAGTAATTAGAGTTCAGGAAGTTGTAGATCAGATGCAATATGACTAATAATATTTAAGAAAACTTGGGAATAGACTCCCTCCTGTGAATGGTCGCCGACGACGCCAGAACACCAGGCCTATCTCTCTCTGTTCTTCTCCCTTTTCTCCTCTGTCCTTCTTTTCCCCTTCTTATCTTCTCTTCCAGCTCAACATCACAGAAACCTACCATCACGTGCTACCCTTGTGCACTCTGTCATCCATACAAAATCCTATCAGCCTTTTATTTCTCTCACGTGCTCTGCTACTTCGTCGCCACGTCATCTTGTTATTTCTCCCTTCGCTTGTTGTTTGTGTGTCGTCGCCTTCTTCATTTGATTCTTTCACAGCAGATGACTTTCCAATAATCATTAGTCAATGATAATTGTATTTTGTTACTTGGCTTGTGAAACAGTGAAATCGCAGTTGAAAACCCGTAAGTGACTAACCATCTGAGTTGTTTTGGAAATTTCCATGGTTTTGTCAACATCCGTGCATCAGAATTTTGTTCATATCTGATTAGGTTTGTGATTGATTTGGTTCTTTAATTGCATCATCTAGCATCAATTAAAGTAATAATAACTAATAATGAAAAAATAGTCCCTCTGAAGTTTGGTTACTCACAAAAAAAAGGCTTCTGAGTTTGAGTATTCAGAGAATGTCCCTCCTTTTTCTAATAACATAACAATTGGTGAGAGGTGCTCACTTTAAGTGAGACAAAAGGCTTAGGTCGTAGGTTCAACTTCGAGGGAGTGCGAATGCCGGAATAAGCGAAACAATACCTGACTTATGACGAGTTCTGTTCTGAATCTCACTTAAGGTGGGCTAGTCTCTCATAGAATTGAAATAATGAAACGCACTGTGAGGTCCAACGATTGGCATTCACAGGGTTAATTAAAATCTTTTATGTTTTCTCTTCAAATTCACTGTGAGATTCAATGCTTGACACTAATTGGGGTGGATAGAATTGAGAAAACCCACTATGAAGTCTAACGCTTGACACTCATAAAGGCGAAAGGAATTTGATGATACCCACTGTGAGGTCCAATGCTTGACACTAACGAGTGTGATGAAGATATTTGAAAATTTCTCCTCAAACTCATTTTCTTGACACTCATAAGCCGATGAAAATTTTTGAAGTTTCTCCTCAAACTCACTGTGAGGTCCAATGTTTGACATTTATATTGGTGACAAATTTTTTTGAAATTTTCTCTTCAAACCCATTGTGAGGCTCAATACTTGACACTCAAAAGGGTGATGAAAACCCGTGAAGAATTCTTTGAATTCTACTGTGAGATCTAATACCCCTTGAAACTCACAAGGATGGAGTGGAACAGACCTTAATTAAAATGAGATTAAGTTCATGATTACAACTTGAGATCCATTGTAAAAATAAGTCAAAACAGTGAAGTTAGTGGCCTAATTATGTTGGAGATTTCAACATGATGATATGAAGGTCAGGCAAAAAAATATGGGAGAGTCGAGCCTTAAATATTTTGAACAAACGACAAATGTAAATATGAAGTCTCAAGACATGAAAAAATTGAAGATTTGAGGAGTTTCATAAGTCAGAGACCATAGAATTTCACAAGCATAAAATGCCGAAGCCTTTATTGATAAAAAATAAAAAAATAATCTACTATGTGACTCATGAATGTAGGATGATTATAACTTACGATCAAGCAATATTTTAAGTAAACATAAAAGTGAAGAATTGAAGAAAAACGAAACAACTAAAGTTAAGGAAGACATTCAAACGTATGTCTTGGTTAAAAAAAATCACGAGGAACTAAACTCTTATAGTCTCATAATGTTAAATAAGCCGTGTTGGTGCAAAAATCAGAAAATAAAGATTAATGAAAGTAAAGTTTCTAGTCTTAGCACCTTCAACCAAGTTTATATATTTATGAACTTTTTTTTAAAAATTTTTTAATAAAATTAATGTTATTTCATCTGTCTCTCTTATTCACACATATTCTAATATTATAAGCTTGTCTTTAATGAAAAATATGAAAATAATTATAATTTAGTTTGTGATCCATTATCTTTCACCCATTAAGCTCATAAAAAAAGGGGCGTAAATAAAGAATTGACACACTTACTGGGGTTAGGTATCCGTTTTGGACTTTTTTTTTTTCTTCCCGTTAATTGACATGTATGGAAAAAGGCGAGCATGAGACCAATCAGATTCAATGTTTAATAGTCAACTAATAGCTATTATAAGAAGTAGATTATAGATTGTAATGGTCATGCTAATTTGCCACTTTTCCCCCTAAAAAAACCCTCCTATGGGTGTTGTTGGTAAGGGTATTATTTTAATAAAATTAGAAAGTCAAAATCTTATCTTATCATTTTCTTAAAATAGTTAGAATTATATTAGAAAGTTTATCTTATCTTACTGTTAAAAAAATATAAAAACCATTTTTTATTAAATTTATGATAATTAATTATTTAAAGAAGTTACATAATTTAATAAATAAGTTTAAAGAGAAATATTCAAATGGAATTTGATGATTTGAGTTTGACCAGAGATATTAGTTCGAAAAACCAGTGTGGGATATTTAAAACGCCTCGAATTCAAATCTCATTGAACCAGTGATAAAACTGATCTCTCATTGTGGGTGATTGTAGGTGTAGGTTTGCTATTCAGATTTTATATTACCTAATAAAAGTGCACGGGTTAAAAGATCAATTCATGCACGTTAAATAATAATAATAATAATATGAGTTTGGAAACTTTGTATTAAAGTTGTCTAAGTTAAAATCTCATATTATATTTCTAAAACTACATTTATTGAGAATGACTTTTTTGGAAGGATGGCTGGTTTAACGGTATCGCACCTATGAACTTATGGTCGGATGAGTTAAACGCTAGTAGATGCCCCAACGACACGGTGCACGAGCTTATTCACCTATTAGAGGAGGTTACCTTTCATGGCAATGAAATTATCCGTCAACTGCGAGCAAAGGTGAGGAGGCCGGATATTCAGGTGGGGGATAAAAAGAAGTGGAGACTTACAGGGAATGGGCTGTTCTCGGTGAAGTCCTTTTACAATCTCTTAATTGATGGTGGGCTCAGATGTTCAGTGTCGCGTTTCTTTTGGCGTGGGGGGTGCCCTAAGAAAGTCAACATCTTCAACTGGCTTGCATGGAAAAACTAAATTCTATCTTTAGAGAACTTGGCAATTAGGAGATGTAACAGGCTACCTACGGCTACCTGCGTTCTGTGTCACGCGGGTTCTGAATCGAGCAACCACCTATTCTTACAGTGTTCTTATGCCAAACATCTGTGGGATTCCTTCGTCAGACTATTTCAATTACCTTCATCTCCGGCTTCACTCGAGGACCTGTGGGGTCAATGGAGGACTAGTTCGCATAAGGAGAAAAGGGCTTTTGGGGAATTAATAGCGAAAGCAATTATTTGGAATATATGGCTAGCGAGGAATGATTGTATTTTTAATGCCAATGTTTTCCATCCGCATTGTCTCATTTTGAAAATTGACCGTATGATCATATCTTGGTGCTCTTCTATCGCAGAGGGACAGAGAGAGAAAATGGTGGACGACATCAACACTATCAGAAGAAGCCTGTAGTTTATTGGTCCTCGTGTGAATGACTTGGGGGAGACTCGGACTTCTGAGGAGATACACATTCCAGGCTCTGGTTAGGTTCTGATTGTGGTTTGGTGTTGGGGGGGAAGGGGGGGTGGTGGCCCAGTTGTTTTATCTCTTTTGTTGTTTCTCTTTTGCTTGTTTCGTACCATACCTAGTGGTTGTTGATGTTTGTACTGCCTTTTCTGTTAATTCGAAGTGATTTATCCACCTTTTAAAAATAAATAAAAATAAATAAATATGAATGACTTCCATTTTCTTAAACCGGCATATTTGAAAATGACATTTATTTAGTAATCAACTTTTCCCATATAACAGAGCCCAATGGGAAATACCGGTAGCAACTAGCATCACCCAATAACTTCTTCTAGACATCTGATCTCCTAATAACCAAGGGGACATGATGGTCTAAGGCATGCAATCACCATCAACCCTTCAATACTGGAGAGTGGATTGAGTTCTTAACTCCTTATTGTCATAATTACCAATAAGCTTAAGCTGAAAAAAAAAAGAAAAAAAGTAATACTTAATTATGCAGCAAGAGGAAGAGCACGAAGTGGAACGGCCATGGCGACGGGGATCCCCTGTGTTTCTTTCATATCAATATCCTCAGGTCCCATGCCATCCGGAAGCTGCCAATCAAACCCACGCAACAGCGAAGCAATAATAAGCGGCACCATCCTGACCGCCAGTTGAAGCCCGGCACAGATCCGGCGCCCTGATCCGAACGGCATGAGCTCAAATTCTCGACCTCTGATATCAATATCCTTCTTTAGAAACCTCTCTGGCAAGAAAACTTCTGGATCTTCCCACACTCTCTTGTCTCTACTGATGATCCAGTTGTTAACCACCACGCGCGTCCCCTCCGGCACAACGTAATGGTCCCCAACGTCCACTGTCCTCTCTGCTCTGCGAGGCAACAAGAACGCCGCCGTCGGGTGTAATCTGAAGCTCTCCTTCATCACTGCTTGCAAGTAGTGAAGCTTCTCAATGTCTGACTCCTCCACCTCTTTCCCTGGCTCAATCACTCTCTCTATCTCCTCTTTAACCTTCGCCATCATCACCGGGTTCCGGAGTAACTCTGCCATCGTCCACTCCACTGTGTTCGCGCTCGTCTCTGTTCCTGCTATAAATAACTCCTGCAACCATATATGAAACAAATTACAAAATATATATATATATATATAATCAAACTCGTGCGATTCACCTTGATAAAGTTTGATGTCTTGTTTGATGGATCTAGGGACCCGTCTTAGTAAAGATGGGGTCTTGAGTAAAGTTATATATATTTTTAATTATTTTTATTAAATACAAAAGATTATAGATCACACCTTGGATGATCAATTAAAATTAATGTAATTTAATATTATCATAAATCAATTCAATAAAATAAATTTTATATTTAAAAAAATAATAATAAATTTTACCTATATAATTATGTGGATGAAATAATAATGAATAATAATTTTTAAAAAATCATTAATTGTGATGGCTAAAAAAATTACGCGGTCGATCTTCGTGAAGATGAGATTATCATAAATTAATTAAATAAAATAAATTTTATATTTTAGAAAACAACCATGCATCAAAATGACATAGTTTTGTGGATAAATCAATAATAAATAAAGATTTAAAATAAAAATTTAAAAATTTAAAAAATTATAAATTGTGAGCTAGAAAATCATGAGTCCTTCGACACATGTCGCCTATGCCCAGTGAGGCCGTGGATTGACTCACCGTAAAGAAAGCATTTCTGATAAATCTATCATGCATGCATTCCATTTTTTCACCGTGAGGCAGTCGATCTAGCAAATCATCATGCGGGGTTGCATCTTCTCCTCGCAACCGCCGCTCTACTTGTTCATCAAAGATATCATGCAACTTTTTAATAGACTTAGTGACACGTCGCCGTACGCCAAGTGGGTCCAAAACTTTGAGCCAGGGAAAGAAGTCGGAGAGGTTGGGTTCCGAGGTCCCCTTCATGATGGTCTGCACCAATTGTACAACTTCCAGCGATGACTCCGATCGGAGGTCCGATAAGTCAACAGAGAACATAGTTCTCGATAGCACATTCAGGATTGTGACTGACACGATTTCGCCAATGTTCAAGGTCTTCCTAGAAAGGCAACACTCCGAAACATAAGAAATCAACTCACGAACCTGCTGTGCTCGAACCACTTTAGTGGATTCAAGTCTCTTTGTTGAGAAAAGTTCAGTGTTGTAAATCATGCGCAGGTTCCTCCACTCCGGATTCGGTGGTAGCCACGCCACGGACAAATCACTATGCCTTAGTGCGCGGATAGCGTCAGGGATAGCGCGGTAGGAGAAGGCTTGGTCGTGCTTTTGGAGAACCTCGCGTGCCATGTCAGGTGACGAGATGACTACGGTGGTTGTTTGGCCGAGCCGGAGTGTCATGATGGGCCCGTACTTCTCTGCGAGACGGGCGAGGCAGCGGTGCGGCATGCCATCAAAAACTTGGTGAAGGTTTCCGATGATGGGGAGTGGCCTTGGGCCTGGTGGGAGCGTCCGGCCCTTGTGAAGACGTCTCCCAATAGCTATTGATCTTATTATGAGGATGCTAAAGAGCGCGAGGACCAAAGGCACCCATGAGATGGCTTCCATGGTTATATTAAAAATTGGAGCTTGGACGTGAAGCGTTGTGGGAGCTCTTAGAGCCTGTCTCTATTAATTTATAGGCGTGGAGTGGATTGGAACTTTTATTACTGTTTATCCAGCGTGGTCGTGGATATACGTCACACGCTTGACAATCAATACTATCACTCTTTCATAATTCTTTAGGCACTAATATATTAATTTGCTAGTCACGTCGTGATACAGGAACATTTCTGTCCCAGAAGAACACTTGGAAAATCTAGAGAGCCAACCATAATTTTTTTTTTTTTTGAAAAAGTGGATAAACCACATCCATTAACAAACCAACCATAATTTCTTACTTTTATGCTCTCCTGTAATTATTGTTTATAATTAAAATTGATTATATATTTTTATTTTAGATATTTGTAACTCTCATGAACTCAAAAAATATTAAAAAAAAAATTCAGAAAGGAGGATTTCACAACAACAATCCAGAAGAGCCTTCCATGAACTCAAAAAATTTAAATAAAAAAAAAAAAAATTCAGAATGGAGGATTTTACAATAACTACCCTGAAGAGCCTTGACTTCCATCATCTATCCTTTGTGGCTCCTAATGAACCTAACCTACCCTAACAATAATCTAAGCTAGCGCTCATAACGTTCTTCTTTTCTAGATCTCCTTGCTTATACAACATTATCATGGCAAGCCAATGACCAAATAGTCTATTGATATACGGGTCACCGATGGAGTTCTTCACTGAGTAGTGAGAGTTCAATTCTCGGCTGAGGGCATATTTTTAAGAGATGTGAGCGGTGGTTGTGTGCGGGTGGTCCCAGCGCCTATGTGTGCGTGGGTCATGCCCCATTTGCTCCATCGAGATTTGTGCACGCCCCTGACAGTTTAATAGGACCTTTAGACTGTCTGTTCCTCTTATAAAAAAAACATTATCATGGCAATTGTTGTTGGGTTGTGGACCACACAATATGTAGGGATATAAGGACTTATGTGCATAAGTTGTGTAGACGTACACAACTAATGTTTATAATTATGTATATTTTATTATATTCAAGTTTTGAATGGACCCAAATTGTGATCTGATTCAAGTTTGAATTTGGTCCTAATTATCTAATTTTAAATGTGTGGATATACATATTAATCATATGTTGTGTAGAATTCCTGGGGGCAAAATTGTCAAATCTATGATGGCCAGATTTGTAATTAGCCCCATATAGATTTCTTATAAATAGGGTGTGGTCCCTGACTGAGCATGCAATATTGAGATTCAGAATTAAGTTTTCTGAATTAGGGTTCCCATCTCCCCTCTTTGCGTGTGATCAGTGAGAAGAACCACAATACCCAATCACCTTCGTCGTAATCAATGGATTCAAGTGCAGGTACGCTTCCGCCACTTTCTTTGTTCCTAAGCAATCTCCAAACAAGAAGATCCAGGGTTTGAACTAGGGTTTATACCCATTAGATCCATCAATTGTTACCTAAGGAGCATACTTTTCCTCAACTCGCTAGTTGTTAGGTCTTTTGTTGTACCATATTTTCCCATTCCTAGTGGATTATAGGGTGCATTTGATCTGCGAAAAGACAGGGCACAACATAATTTTTTTATATTTTTTATTTAATTAATAATAGTGGGAGTAAAAAAAAGGGAAAATTACTGTTTACCCCTCAAGAATTTCAAAACTTCCCAAGCAGCCCCTGTGAGTTTTGAATACCTCAAACAACCCTTCCTTTATTGTTTCACTTCCTTTTTGCCCCTGCATTATGAAATTCCATCATTGCCCTTAAACTTTTTTGCATACATTTTTTCATTCTTTTTGCATTCCTTTTTACATGTACTCATTTTTTAAAAAGAGAACTCATTTTTTAAACAGAGAGCTCATTTCTTTAAACAGAAACCTCATTTCTTAAACAAAAACCTAATAGAAAACTCATTACTTAAACAGAAACCTCATTTTGTTAAACAGAAAACTCATTTTATAAACAGAAACATTGATATTTAAACAGAAAAACCAATATTTACGTGACAAATTAATTCTTCGTATAAAAACGAATTAATCTTCGCCACTCGTAAATATTTAAATAGAAACAATGATATTTAAACACTTTTTTTAAACGTAAACGCAATATATTAAACAGAAACATCAATAGTTAAACAAAGACAACCAAGCATAAAGACGGTCGTTTTTTATTATATGGAGATAACGATATTTACATTAAAAATTTAATAAGTTTGTGGAAAAGAATTTAGGTTACCATGATTATATTAAAACTACAAACAAACTTATAACTATAAACAAAAGAATTTAGGTTTGTATGAAGAGTAATACATGTACTCATTTCTAAAATAGAGAACTCATTTCTTTAACAGAGAGCTCATTTCTTAAACAGAGAGCTCATTTTTTTAAATAGAAACCTAACATAAATCTTATTTCTTAAACAGAAACCTCTTTTTTTTTAAACAGAAACATTGATATTTAAACAGAAAAACCAATGTTTACATGACAAATTAATTCTGGGTATAAAAACCAATTAATCTTGGCCACTCATACATATTTAAATAGAAACAACGATATTTAAGCACTTTTTTAAACGTAAACGCAATATATTAAACAAAAACTGTTAGGTGGAAAAAATTAACCAATTTTCATTAATCAAAACCAACAATGTACAAGGTATATATAGATACAAGGTATATAAATATGGTAGCTATACAAATATAGATATACAGCTGTATACACAGCTGTATTCCCTAACACCCCCCCACCACAAACTCACGGGGGATCAGATATCGAGAGTTTGGACAAGAGAAAATCATGGTGTGCTCGTGTCTGAGATTTAGTTAACAGATTCGTAAGCTAACGCTCAGAGGGAACAAACTGGGGAGCCAGAATGCCTTTACTATACTGATCACGCAAGAAAAAAACATCAACACCAATATGCTTGGAGAGGGAAATGTTTGACTGGATTGAAAGTGATCTGAATGGCACCGGTGTTGTCACAATGTAGAGGAGTAAGAGCATGCGAGACAACACCAAGACCATGCAAAAGCTAGCGCAACCAAACAATCTCCTCAGCAGTAATAGCCATAGCTCAAAGCTCCACTTCAGTGCTAGATCGAGAAACACCAGTTTGCTTCTTGGACTTCTAGGCAATGAGAGAAGAGCCCAAGAACAAACAGAATCCAGTAATAGAACAACGATCAGACAGATCACTACCCTAAGTAGTATCAGAATAAGATCGAAGCTCCAAAGAATTGTGCTAAGAGAAAAGAAGACCTCGAGACGGAGTCGCCCGAAGATAGCGTAAAAGCCTCAAAAGATGGGAATAGTGAACTAAAGTATGTGCACTAACAAACTGACTCAAAACATGCACAGCATAGGCAATGTCTGGACGAGTGAGGGTAAGATAGACCAGACTCCCAACCAAGTGACGATAGCTTGTCGGATCAGATAAGGGAGTCCCCTCATCAGCACGCAACTGAATATGTAGCTCTATAGGAGTGGTCACAACACAAGAGTCAGAGAGAGATGCCCGTGCGAGGATATCAGATGTGTAACACTGCTGGGACAACTGAAAACCAATAGAAGTAGAAGTAACTTCAATGCCCAAAAAATAGCTCAATCGACCAAGATCAGTCATCTGGAAATGTTGTTAAAGGTGATGCTTGACAAAATCCACATGAGCAGGATCATCACCAGTGATGATTATATCATCCACATAAAGCAACAACAAAGTCCGACCACGAGAGGAAGAGTGCACAAACAAAGCGGGATCATATGGAATAGGCTGAAAACCAGCAGCAACCACAGCAGAACTGAAACGCTTAAACGAGGCCCGAGGAGCCTGTTTGAGACCATAGAAAGCCTTCCGTAGGTGACAGATCAAAGCAGAAGGATAAGAAAAACCAGGGGGAGGAAGCATGTAAACCTCCTGCTGAAGATCCCTGTGAAGAAAAACATTCTTTACATCAAGTTGAAAAAGGGACCATCGTCGAACAGCAACTACAGCAATAAGAGCTCGAATGGTAGTCATATGAGCTACGGGAGTAAAAGTCTCATCATAATCACGTCCCTGCTCCTGCTGAAAACCACGAGCCATAAGGCGAGCTTTGTACCGCTCTACAGAACCGTCAAAGCGAGTCTTGACTTTAGACCCACTTGCAGGTAATGAGAACAGCACCAGGAGAAAGGGAAACCAAATCCCATGTAGAGGTGCGCTCGAGCGCCTTCAACTGAGCAGACATAGCAGCTTCGCACTCAGGTATTTAGACAGCCTCTCGGTAAGAATATGGCTCTAGAGGGCCATTGGAGGGAGAAATAGGGAGGTCAAGAAGTTGAGAGGCAAGATTAAGGAGATCAGGGGGATGACGATCACGAAGAGGATAGCGACGTGCAGGGGGATCATCCGCAGGGAACATATCAGAGGAAGCCGTTGGCGCCAGGGGTGACTGCTCAGGAAGAGGAGGAGCGGGAATAGAAACCTGGATAAGAGGGTCAGCAGTCAACGGTGAAACAGATAGAGGAGAGGATGGACGAGATACAGGTGGAGGTGGGGACAGAGAAGGTGGTGAGGACACAATGAGAAACTGAACATCGGTCGATGTAGTAGAGGAGTGAGAAGAAGAGGAAGGGGAAGGGACAAAGAAATGACGATCCTCAACAAAGGAGACATCATGCGAGATACGAAGGCGACGTGTAACAGGATCATAACACCTATAGCCTTTGTGCTCAAGACTATAACCAAGAAAGACACAAGGAACAGACTGAGCAGAAAGTTTAGTCCGCTCTCGAGGCATAAGGAGGACATAACACAAATAACTAAACACACGAAGATGAGAATAATGGGGTGGACTGGAGAAAAGACATTCCCCTGGACTACGACCTTGAAGAAAGGAAGAAGGTTGAAGATTGATGAGGTAAATAACAGTAGAGACAGCCTAAGCCCAGAAGTGAGGGGGAACATGGGAGGCAATGAGAAGAGTACGAGCGGTCTCAAGAATATGACGATGTTTCCTTTCGGTAGTGTCATTCTGAGCATGGGCACCAGGACAAGAGAGCTGAGGAAGAGTGCCGCTGGAGGCAAAAACCTCACGAAACTCATGAGAAAGATACTCCCCTCCTGAATCGGAACGGAAAGTACGATGATTGAAGAAAAATTGGGTGCGCACCATATTAGAGAAATCAATATAAACCTTTAAAAACTCGGAATGAGAACGCATAAAATAAATCCAAGTGTAACGGGAGAAATCATCAACAAAAATAACATAATAACGATGTCCACCTTTGGAAACAAACGGGGCAGGACCCCAAACATCCGAATGAACTAATTCAAACGGAGAACTAGATGTAGACACACTCGAAGGATATGGAAGCTGTAGCTGTTTGCCAAGCTTACAACCTGAACAAGATTGAGAATTATCAACTGAAACACGAGCTAAAACGCCCTGATGAATAAGAGAAGATAGACGAAAACCACTAGGATGGCCAAGCCGATGATGCCACTGATGGAAATGAACAGTTGAAAAACAAGAAATAGAGGCCGCTGGTAACGTAGAAGAGAACGGAAGACGAAGATGATCGAGCACATACACCCCACTATGGCGATGGCCAGCTCCAATGAGGGCCCCTGTAAGACGATCCTGCACACGACAACCAAACACATCAAAAATAACAAGATAGCTAAGAGAAGGAAGCTGGCTAGCAGAAATAAGGTTCATGGAGAACTAGGGTACAAAGGCAACATCAGGAATATGAAAATGAGTGGTGTGTCAGAGGCCATGACTAGGGATAGGGAGGGTCGTGCCATTAGCGATAATGACACAAAGATCAGAAGAAAAAGGGTGAAGAGAGTGAATGTGGGTAGCATCATAGGTCATATGAAAAGAAGCTCTAGAGTCAAGCAACCAAAGGATGAAGAAATACCTTTATGAGAGGAGGTGACTGATGGGTGAGTGGAGACGTCGGAGGCATCCTGAGTGAGTACTGGGGCCGAAGAAGGAGAAATCTGACTCCTGTAAAGCTGCTGAATAAGTTGCTGAAACTGCTCAGCAGACAACGGACCACCCTAAGTAGCTGAGGGTGGGGTGGGGGTTGTGCGATGATGTGCTGTCATGGCCAAGAGCATGGCAGTAATGACACCGAACTGACCGTCGATGAGGTGCACTAGAAATTGGTACCTGAGACTGAGAAAGAGGACGGACAGGAGAGCTAAGGCCAGGAGACGTCATCAAAGGAGCAATGGTCGGCACTGGGTTCTGCTGGGGAGCAGCAAGAACAGAGTGAGGAGCAGCAGGTGGTGGAACCACATCTAAGGACCGAAGACGAGTCTCCTCAGCAAGCACATATGCCAGAGTATCACTAGCAGATGGAGGTGTAATCCGGTGCAGTAGCTGAGCTCGAACTAGGAATGGGGGTGGGGCGGGGCGGGGCGGGGAATGGGATCCCCGTCCCCATCCCCGCTCTCCATGGGGCGGGGATTCCCCGGTTAAAATTCCCCGCGGGGGAAAAATCCTCTCCCGCTCACTCCCCCGCGGGGATCCCCGCCCCACGGGGAATCCCCGCCCCGCCCAAAACATTAATATAAAAATTTTCTATAAATAACTATAATATTTCTAATGCATTTATGTTACACATATGCTAAAGATGCTATATACAATTGAAAATAAAAAAATATAATGTATGATGAAATAAAATAAAAATTCTCAACCAAAGTTTTTTTTTTACAACATACACATCATATATAAAATAAAAATTCACACAAAATATTTCTCCTAACAAGTCATAATATAATGTTTGATGAAACAACAACATTAAGGTACAAATAACATAAAGTTTAAAACTAAATTAAAATTACAAATCCATTAAATAAAATTCATAATGCAAAACTAGCACAATAATTTCATGCTTCCATCAATTTGTTTCTTCTTTCTCCAAGTCATTTATATTGAGAATCCAATTCCACTACCACTAGCATCTTGACATGATAACTCCTCCTTCAATAATAAACAAAATTATAAATATATAATAAGATTATAAATAATATCAAGATTAAAGATAAAATTTTATAAAAAATCATATTTACCTCATCATTCTCATCCTCCTCTTCATCAAATGTAGAACAAATAGCTTGAATTGTTGACCATAAACAAGAATTTTCAAAAATAAAGAAATACATAATAATAACTAAAAATATATAAATTTAAAAGAAATACCATATATGTTTTAATGAAATATATAAATTTAAATAGTTAATAAGTTGTATGAAATAATTGTGAGTTCTATAATAATAACTAAAAATATTAACAAATAAATATTTATTGATTATATATATATAATATTAAAAATATATAATATATTTTTTTGGGGAATCCCCGCGGGGAGCGGGGCAGGGATCCCCGTGGGGCGGGGAGACCATTCCCCGCCCCCGCCCCTCCCCGCTAGGCGGGGAGGAATTTTTCCCCGCTCCCCGCCTCGCGGGGGGGATGTTTCGGGGAATCCCCGCCCCGTCGGGGCGGGGCCCCGCGGGGAACGGGGATTCCCCGCCCCACCCCCATTCCTAGCTCGAATGACCTCGAACTCAGGGTGAAGACGCATGAGAAACTCATAAATGCGGAGATAATCACGATCCTGAGCAATGGCAAGACACTGAACACAGGTCGGAGAAGGAGAGGGGGTCATCTCATCACACTGACGCCATAAATCACTGAGCACGGCAAAGAAATCCGGGACAGAGTTCTCAGGCTGATAGGTAGAGGTGAGAGTCTGTAGCAAGGAGTAACGCAATGCCTGACTGGAAGGAAGATAGAGTGCACGCAGATGATCCCAAATCGCCTTGGCTGTAGAAAGATCACAAACAGCTAAACGAATGGGAAGCTCACGGGGATCGATGGATGATAGCAATGGTACGGGCATCATCCTTAGTCCACTTGAGCAAGTCGCGAGACTGGGAGAAGAGGACGCTACCGGGTAATCAGAGACGAAGAAGGGCTGGAAGAGACGACAGTAGAAGAAATCAGAGGCACACGGGGGCTGAGGTGCGGCGGGTGGCACACGAAAAAAAAAATTAGGTTTTAGGAGAACCTCTTTGATACCATGTTAGGTGGAAAAGATTAACCAATTTTCATTAATCAAAACCTGCAATGTACAAGGTATATATAGATACACATGTATATAAATATGGTAGCTATACAAATATAGATATATAGCTGTATACATAGCTGTATTCCCAACAGAAACATCGATAGTTAAACAAAGACAAACAATCATAAAGATGGGCGTTCTTTATTATATGGAAATAACGATATTTACATTAAAAATTTAATAAGTTTGTGGGAAAAAATTGAGATTAGCATGATTACATTATAACTACGAACAAACTTATAACTAGAAATAAAAGAATTTAGGTTAGCATGAAAAGTAATGCATATATTCATTTCTTAAATAGAGAACTTATTTCTTAAATAAAGAACTCATTTCTTAAATAGAGCTCATTTTTTTAAACAGAAACCTTATTTATTAAACAGAAATCTAACAGAAATCTCATTTCTTAAACAGAAACCTTATTTGTTAAACAGAAACCTCATTTTTTTTAAACAGAAAAATCATTTTTTAAACAGAAACATTGATATTTAAATAAAAAAACCAATATTTATGTGACAAATTAATCCTAGGTATAAAAATCAATTAATCTTGGTCACTCGTACATATTTAAATAGAAACAACGATATTTAAACACTTTTTTAAACGTAAATGCAATATATTAAACAGAAACATCGATAGTTAAACAAAGACAAACAAGCATAAAGATGGTCGTTCTTTAGTATATGGAGATAACGATATTTACATTAAAAATTTAATAAGTTTGTGGGAAAAAATTTAGGTTAGCATGATTACATTATAACTACAAACAAAAGAATTTAGGTTAGCATGAAGAGTAATGCATGTACTCATTTCTTAAACGAAAAACTTATTTTTTAAACAAACCTCATATTTTAAATAGAAACTCATTGCACCCAAGGGCATTATAGTCAAACCCTGTCACACTTACCACTAGGGGTGAGCAAAACCGGGTACCCGACCCGGTTTTTAAAACCGGATCGGGTACCCGGTTTTGCAGATCGGCAAAAGATTGACCCGTATCCGACCCGGTTTAAACCGGATACTATAAAAATCGGGTACCCGGTTTAAACCGGATCGGATATCGGATATCCGGATCCAAATTAAGTTTCATCTACTCCATGGATTTTTTTTATATAACAACATCAACATTCATAAAAAAAACAAATATGAGAAACTTGTAACTTATAAAGAGGATTAAAACCTTACATTATTCTCCCCACAAAAAAAATTCAAAAAAATAATAAAAAGTTTCACCGATCTTAGACATAAAGATTTGAAATTTTTTTCCTTTTACTTTTAACCCTATAAGAGTTTAAATTTATTAATATGTATATATATAATAAATTAATAATGTAACTATATAAGTAACTCTTTAAGTATTTAAACAAGGGATTTTATTTTTTTTTCTACTTACGTCCTTGTAAAATTTTAAATTTATTAATATATATATATATAATAAATTTTAATTTTATATGGTTAAAAAGTAAAACATCTTAGAGGGTTTAAATGAGGGATTTGGATACTTTTTTTAAACCATATAAAATTTAAATTTATTATATCTAATTATATATCTATATCTAATTATATATATATATAAATGAATATATTAAAAACCAGATCGGATTCGGATACCCGGTTTTTAATTTCTCCCGACCCGTATCCGATCCGGTTTTCACCTTAAAAATTCGGACCGGGTACAAGACCCTCTTCTTCGGATCGGGTACCCAAAAAATTCGGGTAAAAAAACCGGATATCGGATCGGATCATCGGATCCGGATTTTTTTGCTCACCCCTACTTACCACAACTTCCCATTGTTAAATGCTTGGGGGGTTTAAAAAAATCATTTTATTCAAAAAGAAGGGGTTTTTATGGATATTCAAATTTAGGGGGAGAATCTGTGCATATTGCAAACTTTGGGGGTGTTTTTAGCAATTTCCACTAAAAAAAATCATGAAGGACAATAGAACTTAAATTTTTTTTTTCCAAACCATAACCATAAAACAAAAGATAAACTGAGCTAAAGATATTATTACTCTTTAAGTAAAATAAAAAATTATAATGATGTCCTAATTACTGTCCACCTCAATTGACCATCAATGAGCGGTCATTATTAGTAGGTTAATTACTGGCTACTGGTATCATCCCACCACCGTCACTGACTTATCACTGGCCCTATTGACTATTGATGGCAGACCACTGGTGTTATTTGATTACCATTGCCATTAGCCATCGACCACTGCCGCTAGCTGCTACTAAAATAATTAAAATGTATCATGGTATTTTTATCTTTTTTTTTTATCACGTCATTGTATAACTGAGAAGGCAAAGAACACAACATATTTTGTATTGTTTATTGAACATTAAACATGGAACAACACAAGCATTTTTTTAATATTAATATTTTTTAATTTAATTACTGAAATGCTATGGATATCCAAAGTTTTATTTTTTAAATATTAAAATATTATATTTTTTAAATCAACCCACTAGGTTTTTTAAATACAATATAGTTTTACATTGAAACCCTTATAATTTCATAATTTATCTTATGACTTATTTTTTTCCCACTTCTACTCTCCTATTTCTACGTTCACTAATTTTTCATTCTATTAATAATTTAAATAAATTTAATATTTTTCATAACAACAAAATATTAAACATCTAAACATTTTAACAGTCAAAATTTTAACATGTAAAAATTACTCCCACAACTAAAACAAACTCACTTGATATTTTGAATAGACAAAAACAATTACATATATTGTAAAATGATTCAACAAGTACAATACTTAGATTATATTATGATTCAACAAGTGGCATGCGGACAATTATAATGATTGTAACATTCATTATGATATAAATTACAATGCTTTGGCTAACAGCCTTCCCTTATATCACAACATCATGAATTTTATTGGATTTTCGGTGCTATGAAGGTGGTGTTCGCATTGTAAGATTAGGACATATACGTAGACCATTATAGGGGTTCTAATATATCTAATTTGACATTGCCTGAAACTTTTTACGGTATACATTAATTAAAATTATCTTAACCCTATAAACATTATCTATATATGCTTGCCAATGTAGATAATGTATGCGCATGTTACAAGAACATGGTGACAAGGAAGTAAAACTCTTCCAACAGAAATAAGAGAGTAGAAGTGGGGAAAAACAAGTTATCAAAAAATATGATAAAATTATAAGAGTTTAAATGTAAAACTGTATTTTATTTTAAAAAAATTAATGGGTGTGTTTTTTTAAAAAATAAGATTTAATATTAAAAAAATAAAGCTACTCATATCCGTAAATCGTTACAGACATGCATATTTTGGTAATTAAATTAAAAGAAATATTAATATTTTAAAAAAACCAACAAAAGTACTTTGTTAATTTTCCTCATTTGTGCTATCTTATACTACTTGAGCCATATCCTGTGTAAATCAAACAGACTTTTTGTCATACTTAAAAGAGAGTAATTGTGAGTTATTTTTTTATTTAGGCCAAATTTTTCAATAAATTAGTGGCTTATTTGATTTCATAAAAAACAATGAAAAAAAAAAAAGCAACCTATCAAAAGTTTAACCACTTGCGCATCTCTTCTTAAATGAGCTTTGTCCGCTTCACGCATTTGGGTTAGGTATTTGTGTGTGTGTGTTTTTTTTTCATTAATTGATAGATTTAGGGGGGGAAAAAAAGAGAATGTGACCAATAGAATTACATATGTAATAGTCAACTATAGATTCAATTTCATATTTAATAGTTAAAATTAGGATGGAAAAGTCGATGTTTCAAAAGTTTAATCACTTACGTATCTCTTCTTACATAAGCTTTGTTCGGTTCCCATTTCTGGATTAGGTTTTTGTCTTTTCATTTAATATTGATTGAGTTTAGCGTTTAGTAGTCATCTAAAATTAATGAATTAAAAAAAATTATGGTTTGTTAATTTTTCAAAAAAAACTGAATTTAAGAGCACACTAATCAAGTTTCATATTTAATAGTCAACTAGAATTAAATGAATTTAAAGAAATTATGGTTTATTTGATTTTTCAAAAAAAACTGAAGTTAAGATAACACCAATCTAGTTTATTGTTTAATGTCAACTAAAATTAATGAACTTAAAGAATGAGGAAAGAGACCACATCGTTGAATAGAATTTTTGACAAAATAGATAAAACATAATTTACTAAAACTAAAACAGACTTTTTTCAAATCAGGTTTTTCAAAACTATATATTATTTTGTTCAACATTCTTTTCTTTTCTTTTTTTAAAACAATTTGTTCAACATCGTGTTGTTATCATGTCTTAATTTCAATTGAATATTCGTTTATAATAAATTACGTTTTAGTTTTATACGAAAATACCGACAAATTCCATAGAAGAAACACGAATCAAAACATGGATAATATAAAAAAAAATTACAAACTTAAGATTTTATTATTAATTTAAATCCAATTATATATCATGTTTCATTATAACTCCCACTTCGAAACAAGATTTGGACTTGATAAAAGGTGCTTAATTCTCATAAAAAAATAATATCTAGCAAATGTTTTGAAGGTAAAACCATGACCACAATTAATCTTAGGTGGCGTTTGGTTCGCGGTAATGTGAAAATATTACCGGCAATCTGGTGGTAATATGTTTAGATTACCATGTTTGGTTACTGTAGCAGTAGTAATATTGATGGTAATGTGAGATTACTAATATAGTGAAATATTACCAAATAAGATGGTAATGTGATTACCACCAAAATAGGTATCCATCCAGATTACCAAGTTGGTGGTAATGTGTAATGTTTTTTTTTTTCCAATTATGCCCCCACTCATTTAATCTAATTCCTTGTTACTTTCCCTAGTTTTTATTTTCCCTTATTATTTTTTATATTATAATTTAATTATTTATTTATCTAAATACTTTAAATTAAGTTTTTTGAATTTTTATACATAGAGGTATTTTGGTAAATATAAAGATATTTTAAAAATTTGTGAAAAACATAATTTTTGATATTATAATTATTTATTTATTTAAATACTTTAAATTAAGTTTTCCAAATTTTTATACGTAGGGTATTTTGGTAAATATATAAGTATTTTAAAAAATTGTAAAAATATAATTTTTAATATTATAATTTGATTATTTATTAATCTAAATACTTTAAATTATATTTTTCAAAATTTATACGTAGGGGTATTTTGGTAAATACAAAGGTATTTTAAAAAATTGTGGAAAAAATAATTTTTGATATTATAATTTAATTATATATTTATATAAATACTTTAAATTAAGCTTTTCAAAATTTTATACGTAGGGGTATTTTGGTAAATACAAAGATATTTTAAAAAATTGTAAAAAAATAATTTTTGATATTATAATTTAAATATTTATTTATCTAAATACTTTAAATTAAGTTTTTCAAATTTTTATTTGCAGTGGTATTTTGGTAAATACAAAGGTATTTTTGAAAATTGTAAAAAAAATAATTTTTGATATTATAATTTAAATATTTATTTATCTAAATACTTTAAATTATATTTTTCAAAATTTTATTCATAGGGGTATTTTGGTAAATACAAAGGTATTTTAAAAATTGTAAAAAAATAATTTTTAATATTATAATCTAATTTTTTATTTATCTAAATGCTTTAAATTATATTTTTCAAAATTTTATATGTAAAGATATTTTGGTAAATTTGATATATTACTGATGTAATTACCATAACTAACCGAACATGGTAATGAAAAATTACCAGTAATATAAATTCTCAACCAAACATGGTAATCTCAAATTACCACAACATTTCCAGGCATATAACGTTCCCAATCACATTACCACGGTAATCTCATTACAATGGTGATATATCATTACTGTGAACCAAACGCCCCCTTAGTGGTATAAATAACATATCATAGTTAACCTCTTTGGCATGAATCACATATAAAATAACCATTGCAAACTAATCGGTGGTATTGCTTGACATATAATTTATAATCACACCTACCATCACATAAAATTAATGATTTAAACAATTTCAAATCTTTTTCTTCGAAACATACTTTTTAAAAAAGTTAAATTGAAAGGTATTTCACCACATATATATATATATATATATATATATATAATATGTCATAGATTATTTTTCAAACAACGGATATGTCAAACGTTAGAAGTCTGAGTACTTTGAATGGTTCAACAATGATCAAACAATTAGTCTTGATGATAGACCACATGACATTATATATTTTTTTTGCATAGTCATCACTAATACAATAATAAATTGTTCCACTAATCGCCTTTATCAAAATTCTAGGGCTGTTCAAAAAAACCGGTTAAACCGTAAACCGGACCGGACCGGTTTTTTTTTAACCGCCGGTCCGGTTCCAACCGGTTTCATTATTAACCGGTCCGGTCCGGTTTTGAAACCGGTTCCAGACCGGTCCGGTCCGGTTCCAGTTTTTGGAACCGCGGTCCAAACCGGACCGGACCGGTTTGCCCAGTTTAGTTATTTTTACCTTAAACTCTCTCTCTCTCTATATATATATATATATATATGTAAATTTTCTATTGCTAATGAAGCTAATTGTTTGTTTTTAACTCTATATATTAAATGACCACTCTATTAATTTAATTTTAATTCATAAAAACCGGGACCGAACCGGATTGGACCAAATTGGTCCAAAACGGTCCAAACCGGACCGGACCGGTCCAAAACGGTTTGGACCGGTCCGGGTTTCTCTGTTATTTGGTCCGGTCCGGTTCCAATAATAAAAAAAACCGTTTAACCGGTCCGGTCCGATTTTGGACCGTGCACAGCCCTACAAAATTCCACCGACATTTGCAGAATTATGATATGTTGTTTTCTTATATACATGTTGTTAACTATCGTAATCAATGAGATAAATATAAAAAAAGTATCTGCAAGCTCTTATGTATATATCAGAGAATCATATTGTCAATTGATCCCTCGGTATTACATTTCAAACACATGACATGTAAATATCGTCAATTGATTTTACTTTGATTTTTCTCTCTTGATCTAGACATTGTTAATTATTAATAATAGTAGTTTTTCTCTCCTAATATTGTCATTGTCATTTACTATTAATAATAGTTTTTTAATAATCTTTTTTTTTTTTTTTACTTTTACTAACTGAGATATTATAATTATTTAGAAAACTTACTTTTAGGTTTGTTGTTAAGCCAGTTGAGTAAGATCGGCCTCAGGCAGTAAGGTAAGTGCCTATCCTTTGCTGGTTTGGAGGTTTGGAAAATTTTTTTAAAGTATGATAAGATATGATAAATGAGGTTGTAAACCATACTTTATTTGGGACAATGGTAGAATAAATAAAGGTTTTTGAACCATGTTGTGCTTGGTATGAAGGTGAAGTAAGTTAAAGTTATAATTGAAAATTACAAAAATACCCTTTGAATATTAAAATACATACATATCAAACATATTTTTTTAATAATATATTTTAATTTATTACAATTAAGTTATAACCATAAATGGTAAAACTTTTTCATTCCAACTTCTTGAAACAAACCAAAGTTCACATAAAAAAAAGAATTTGAACAATTTACACAATTAACATAGTCTATTACTCACAAAATACACATAAAAAACAAAGAATTTAAACAATTTACACAATTAACATAGTGTAAACCATACTTAATATCAATTTATCCGTAAATAAAAAAATAGTCGACATAATGTAACCCAAACTTAACACGTATTTGCCCACAAATAACAAAATAGTCCACATAATGCAATTCAGACTTAACAACAATTTGTTCACAAATAACAAATTAGTACTCCATATAACACAATGCACACTTAACATCAAGTTCTCCACAATTAAAGAAATAGTCCACATAATGCAATCCACACTTACATAAGATTTCATTCACTAAAATTGTTTCATTTAACAAAAATCCAAGTTCTTACATCACAATACATTGGGTAACACATCAGTGTAATGATGTAGTAGCCACTGCATTTGCCCTGATAAATTGGAAAAAATTTTAAAACAAATTAAATTCATGTACTAATAGAATAGAATAAAATAAATAGAAGAACTTGACAACGAAATAAATTATATAAAATAAATTACATCGGTGTTCAAATGAAGATAAGAATATCCAGAAAAATGATAACTGTTAGTTCCGCTGATGTGGTTTGTGGTTCAGAGAACACTCAAACACTCATAGAAAGCTCACACAAAACAAACAAGAAGGAGACACACAAGATTGGTAACCCAATTCGGCGTCCACTCGTCTACGTGTGGGGGCCAAGCCCAGAGATAAATAATCTACTAAAAGAGGTGAAAGAAATTGAGTACAAACACTTGTCACTCACGCTCACAAATAAAAATCACTACCCTCTCTAGATTTTCTAGTACTCACACACTCTCTTCCTCAAGAGTTGCACATAATCTCAAAACAAGATAGCTTATATAGACGCCTCAACATCCCAAATATAGTCTATACCTCTTTTAGAATCTCTGTGGCTACTAACTTTAAAACTTTCCAAAATTAGCTGTTGCAACTCTTGTTGTAACATGAATTGCAACATGGCCCAGACTGCTGACTTGACTGAGTTCTGGTTACGTTGTAAACGACCTCAAGACATATCAACCTCCTGGTCATGCGTAGTCCATGTTGATGCAGCTAGATCACCCAATCCCGACTACCAGCAACTAGCCTACCTCCTCAGTTCCTCACCACGCAGTCCCCTCACAAGGGGCACACATCCTTATGCTTCTTCACAAAACTTACCAAACTTGATCTTCAATTCACCCAAGTTTGGCCTTCAAATCTTCCCATGAAAGATCTTCAATCAATTAACCCAATCATGCCAACTATAGGTATGTCTTTAATCATACCCTTAACAGTCTTCATTTATACCATTGATAGATATTTCTTCAATTAAGCTCCATCCATATTTAGTCTCCAATCAAATCTCCCTAAATATAGTCTTGATATGATCTTGTTTTCAAATTGTAACACATTCCAAAAATAACTTCACCAAGATCTTCAAGATATTTACTTCCAAGCCAAGACTCCTTGCCATGTCACTAGGCCCTACCATGTCATCAATTATGTCACATCACAAAGGTTGCCACATCATCTTGACTCGGTGTCAAATCATGTCATTTATAGTGCAGTTGCACTAACATTAACCTTTCATTTGTCTTTTGATTCATGATGATGACCCATTAACTCCAACAACACCGATTTGCGATGTGAGTCTGGGTATCTAATCACACTTTCTAACAATTTTGGGCCTTTGACAAGGAACACATATGCCTTCGTAAAAAGAGATTGTGGTATTCCTATGTTCATAACCATATCCCATATATCAAAATCTTTAAGTGGATCTTGATTTGCAACACATTGTTCTAAAATATTTGTGGATCTTTCTATGGTCGTGTTTGTTTTCTCCATTATCTTGGTTGATTGAACGAGACCATTAGCTACCGACTCAAAAGCTATAGACAAGTTAGCATCTTCATGATTGTCACTTCTTCTACCTTTTTTGATCCTAGATTAACTTGGAGGCTCAAATTATGATGGTTGATTTAGTTGTGAAGCTTCATCTTCAACTTCATTGTCATGTGAAGTCATATTTCATTCTCACACAAATTCTACAAATTTGCTTCATTTTGGGAAACAATAAAGTCGATATCATTGATTGTGTTTCCCGAATAAGGGTTACGTGATGTATTTCCAATAAACTAATCTCAATTAGGTGTTGCCACACCTCCGGCTCGGCATTCCACATTTCCATTGTGGGACTCCAAGCAAATCCGCTCATTACATTTTTGAAAATGTCATAGCATCGGGTAAATGGTCTTTAATATTTTTCATGGGATTTTACAATTTTTCTTTGTCAATTGGCTTATCGAAAAATTTACCCTTCATCTCATTCACTATATTATCCAATGCATGTGTAGTGAAAGTTCCCCCAACTCGGTTCCCCATCGCTTATTGATGCAAACATGCATCTATCAAAGCATCGTCCATCACAATGGTCCATATGCATGTGGTGTTCCCATCATTAGTGCTTGCACTTGTTCTTCTCTTTGGCATTTTTCTAACTACATCAGCAAAAAAAAAATAAAATAAAATAAAATAAAATAAACAATTAACAATAATTATGATATTAATATGGTGCACAATGTAATTATTTACATTAGATAACTCAAAATTACAAGCTAAGCAATATTCCCTTATTTTAATGACATCGTACATGAATAATGTAATCAAATGACAAAGTACACTTCAGCCTTTGTAAATAATTTCAATAAAAAAGTGATAGCTAATTCCTTGCGTCAAAGTTTTCTTGAATAAATGCACAGTATGTTTCAAGTTATATCATCTACTGAACATGCATTCTGCAAAGGTATAATTAAATCATCTCTATTGAATATCTACTAGTGTCATTCTAGGAGTAACTAGCACTTTGATTTTTAGTTATATTATGTAAAACTTGGATTATAGCCACTAAGGAATGGCAATGGGAATGGTGTACGAGTAATGGGAATGTGAATGGTAATGAAGGAATAGGGATGAAAATAATAAGCAGTTATCCCAAATAATAACCATAAATTCAAAATAATAAGAAGTAAAACTAAATAATAACTAGAAATTCAAAATAATAAGTAGAAATTTCAAATAATAACTAGAAACTTAAATTAATAAGCAATAATCCCAAATAATAACATAAGCTCAAAATATTAAGTAGAAATCCCAAATAATAACCATAAACTATGTTTTAAAAAAAAACATACATGATTGAGTTATATCATTAGTGCTTGCACTTTGTTTTAAAAAAAAAACATACATGATTTTTTAAATGCATAACTCATCTCTATTAAATATCTACTACAGATAAATAAATAATGTTGTTGAATATCTACTAGTGATAAATAAATAGTGCTTATTTCAAGAACTCATCGAAAATAATATTCTCAAAGAAGCACAAATAAATAAATGCACCCAGTACAAGAAACTCAAAATTTTGAAATAATGATATTCCATAGGTTTAGCACTCAAACATAACAGTAAGAAATACAAATTTTTAGCACTCATTTTTTTTAATACAGATAATACTAATGCAAGCACTTTGTATCTTTTTGAAATACAAATTTTTTAGCACTCAAATAAAACACTAAGAAACACATACTATACTAGGACATTAATAAATTATATGATTCAATATAATCTAGCCACATTTACGCCGCTACTGCATCCCTAATGATCTCTTCTTGAATAGTTTCTGTAGTTTTGGAGGGGTAGAAGTGTGATAATTTTTCGCTCAATCTTACAAGTAATGCAATCACACACAAACAAACATGCAAGAGAAAGGAGAACCATGAATTGGTTACCCAGTTTGACACAATTTGCCTACATCCGGGGGCGGAGCCCAGTGAGAACAATCCACTAAAAGAGGTAAAGAATGAAGAGTACAACATTCTCTCTCAATCACACAATGACAAAGAATAACCCTCTCTACATTGCCCAATGTCCACTCACCTCAACCCACACATTAGGATCTCTCCATTGTAGTTCATTCTAAATCTCAAACCAGGGTATCTTATATAGACGTCTCTACGTCCCAAAATAGCTGTCTCTTTTAGAATTCTGTGGTTTCCAAACTTGGACACCTTCCAAAGTTAGAGGAGTTGCAACTGAACTTGCAACGCGGCCCATCTACTGATCCTGACTGAGTTCCAACTCCTGTTGCAACATGACCTGTAACACCTCCAACCTTCCCAATTGCTCTAGTTCACTTTAATGCAATCAACTCCTTCCAAGCTCTTCCTATTAGTAACTAGCCTCCTTCCTCAAATCATATCAACAGGTCCCTCTCCCAAGGGTCGCATCCACCAAGGTGCGTCTTCATCTCTCCAAAGATAGTCTTCAAAGACCTCTATGATCTTTTTTCCAAAATTGATCTCCATTAATCCAAGTTTGGTCTTCAACAATCATCAAACTTGATCTTCATTCATCCAAGTTTGGTCTTCAATATCTTGTTACTAAACTTGATCTCCTTTCATCCAAGTTTAACTCTTTAAGATCTTCTAAGCATGATCTTCATTCATCCAAGCTTGGGTCATCAATCTTCTTCCAAATATATGCACTTGCCAAAGATAGCTTGTGCCTTTGAATACCTAGTGTCTTCAAATAGCTTCGCCCTATAATTTGCTTTGGATCTTTCATTCAAATTGCATTGCTAATTATGGTCTTAAAAATCATGTTGGCTTTCTCTTGCTTTTCTTAGTTTATGTCTTCAAAGAACTTCACACCAAACTAATATTCATGCAACCCTTGGTGATGATCTTCATTTGTCAAAAATAGATTATTCCATTCTTTAGAATATCCTCCATATGGTCTTTAAGAAATAAATCTCTCATGAGAAATAGAGTTACCAAAGATAAATTTTATCATTCTTGATCTTACCAAAGTTAGATTAAATCATAACTTTAGATATACTCCTCATGGTTTGCTCTTCTAGAGAGATCCTTTCACCTTGATGCTTCTTACCAAAAATATACGTGACTCCATTTTGCTTTGCCTCCATATTTAGATTCTCTCCAAATATGAACAAATCTTTAGTTATATTTAAATAGAATCTTAATGAGATCTTTCCTACAAGTGGTTGCTTGATTGAATCACTTACGAAATATACAAGTATCTTCATTTAGTTTTTGAATTCGTAAGGTTAGGATCTTTTTTTTCTTGCTCTTGAAGTTGAAACCCACTTGCCTTATATAGCTGCTCTAAAATATAGCTTTGATCTTACCAATTATTTGTGATCATATATCATTTTATCTTCAAATAGATATTCTTTTCAAAGATAGTTGTGTAGATATTCTCCACATGCCTTTTGCTTGCTCTTTAAGAGAGATCTTCCAATGTGGATGCTCTTAACAGAGATAGCTTCAATAGATTTTCTCTACTTGGTTCATTGAGAGAGATCTTCCAAATATAAGCTCCAAGCCAAGATAGCTCCATATGGTCTCTTGAAAGATACGCCAAATATAGCACCAACCATGTCCTTCTAGTCTTCATGCCACATCATCATCCTTTGCTAAGTCATCTTGTCATGTCACTAACCTTGCGACGTCATCCTCATTGCCACATCATCTTGACTTGGTGTCAAATGATGCCAACCATAGAGTCTAGCTCTAACAGTTTCTTCATTATTCTCCCCACTAGCACGATATTTTTCTCCCGCTACATCACGTAGTTCATTATCAACTTGTGCAAGTAGTGTCTCATCGGGATCTACTCCCATTAAGTAGTTATACAAAATACAATATGCAAAAAAGATTTCTTTATGTGTTTCTAAATCATAATGCAGCTTGGTTGAGCTTCCCACTATAGGTTACGCTTCTTAAGAACACCAAAAGCCCGTTTAATGGCATAACGCAATGATGCATGGTGAAGATTAAATAATTCATGTGGATTTCGTGGTGGATTTCTTCAATATTCGTTCAAGTGATATTGCTCTCCTCTATATGGTGTACTAAGTCTACTTCTCAACATGAATCCTGTATCAACAAGATAATATTTTTCTAAAAATAAAATGAATGTTATTATTATGTTGAGTATATATATGGAATTGTGGACAACAGTGTATCATATATACTTATAATTACCTATTGGAATTCTTAGAGGATAAGGTCTAGTTAATGCATTCTTTATTATTCTTGAAGTAGATGTTGTTCCTTCCCACCTAGGTAGCACATAGGTGAATTTTTAGTCAGATGTGCATGCCTCTGATATGTTTTGTGTTGGATAATCCTTCCTCCCACGATATTTCGGAGCTTCTGCACTAGAAACTTTGACCCGAATATGTGTTCCATCAATAGCACCAGCACAATCCTGACATTAATACATTTCATATTTTATTCTAAATTGTTCACATATTTATAGTGAACTGCAATTTAATAAATATTTGATAACCTTGAAATATGGATAGAATTTGTTACTGCTAAATATTTCTGAAGGAACTTGTGCTCGTAAGATATCAGGGTATGTTAAAAATTTGTTCTCCAACTCTATTATAGCTTGTAATACATTATGGAAATGCTAGAAAGTGGTATCACAAGAATGCACCCAAAAAAAGTTCATAATGGGTAACATTATGACCTAATAAGTAAAGTGTTTTTGCAACCTGCTCCTTGACCGATACATGTAAAATTGCTCAAAAACCACTATCTCTAACTAGCGTATCAGAACCCTAAGAAAGCCAAAGAACTCATTCTAATCATACTATGACATAGATCACTTGACAGTAAGTGTGACATTAATTCATCTCTTGCTCGGTCTCTTTCGAGCAGTATCTCACGTGTTATTTGACTTCTATTTTGTCTAACTTCATTCCAGTATTGCACAAGCTGAACAAACAACAATAATAACTTGAATTATTGCTAAATGATGTAAGAGGTGTAATTTCATGACAGGATTATCCGACAAATGTAGTACAAGAAGCATTTTTACATAATGCGATTTTTCATTGTCCATCTAAGCATAAAAGGTTTTTCCATAAATATATGAATTAAATATATAATAAAAAATAAATATTTATTCAAATAAAAAAATATCATACAATGAATTTATAGTTGTTAGTTCCGCCGATGTGGTTTGTGATCTGGGGGGGCCAAGCCCGGAGATAAACAATCCACTAAAAGAGGTGAAAAATAGATGAGTACAAACACTTGTCACTCACTCTCCCAACAATAAAGATCACTACCCTCTCTAGATTGTCTAGTGCTCACACTCTCTCTTCCACATGAGCTACACACAATCTCAGAGCAAGATAGCTTATATAAACGCCTCAACGTCCCAAATATAACATATACCTCTTTTAGAATCTCCGCGGATACTAATTTAAAACCTTCCTAAATTAGCTGTTGCAACTCCTATTGTAACATGAATTGCAACATGGCCCTGACTGCTGACTTGACTGAGTTCTGGTTATGTTGCGGACGACCTCAAGACCTATCAACCTCCCGGTCATGCTTAATCTGAGTCAGTGCAGCTAAATCTCCCGATCCCGACTGCCAACAACTAACCTACCTCCTCAGTTCCTCATCACGTAGTCCCTTGGCAAGGGGCGCACGTCCTTGTGCATCTTCACAAAACTTACCAAACTTGATCTTTAATTCACCCAAGTTTGGCCTTCAAATCTTCCCAAGAAAGATCTTTAAGCAATCAACTCAATCATGCCAACCATATGCATGTCTTCAAATCTTGCCCTTAATAGTCTTCAATCATCCTCATTAAGGTTTCTTCAAATAATACCATCAATAACCTTCAATCATACCATTGATAGGTATTTCCTCAATTAAGCTCTATCCATATTTAGTTTTCAATAAAATCACCTTAAATATGGTCTTGATATGATCTTGTCTTCAAGTTGTAATACATTGCCAAAAATAACTCCACCAAGATATTCAAGATATTTGCCTCCAAGTCAAAACTCCTTGCCATGTCATCATGCCTTGCCATGTCATCAATTATGCCACGTCACACAGGTTGCCACGTCATCTTGACTATGTGTAGTTGCACTAACAATAGCAAACAAATAATTTCCTTCAATTTGAATAAGAGTTCAAATTTCCCAGAATTAGTCTTTATTATATATGAAATCCGTGGATGGATAAACTTAAAGGCAACAACATTTATTGGGCTCCAAACCATCCACTCAAAAAGTTCATATCTGCTTCCAATTGGTATAACTCAAACATATGCGACCCACAACCACTTCTTAATTTCTTATTATGAAAGTTCATCACAAAATTTCCTGAATAGTTTCATAAATTTTATCAAACTATAACATTGATTTTAAAAATAAAATTGGTTGATGTGTATAAGTTTAAAACAATAATATAAAACTAAGTGCTAATATGATCGGGAACAAACTCAACTCGTGATTAAGTACTCATACTGAAGCCAATTAGATGAATTTATTCTTTATTCTTAATATTAAATTTTCAGGTGAAAAAATAGGAAGGAACAAGCGCAACTCTTCATTCTTTATACTCAAATTCAACTCTTCATTTTTTATATTGAAACCACTCTTGATTAAGTACTCATGGGATTCAATTTTTTAGGTGGAAAAACAGAGAGAAATAAATTCAAAGGGAGTCGTGCTTGCATCTAAATAAAAATAAAGAAGAGATTCAAAGCAGCCAAGCATGCATCTAAATACAAAGAGTGCTTGAGGTCTTGAACAATATTAAAAACATAAAGAGACTTGATGCCCTGAGTGGGATGAAAAGGGAGTCATGCTACAAAACTCATGCAATTATAACACAGAAATAGGAGTTTTAATTAGCAATTCAGCAAATTCATAGAAGCCTACCTTGACCTTGGTTGGGTAAAGGTTCGAGGGAGGTCCGGCGAAGGAACGACAAAGCTTGGAGCGAGTTGAAGGTTTGGGAAAATCGCAGCTACTAGGGCACTGGAATGAGAAAAAAGAATTCTCAGGTTATGTATGCGTTAGTTAAAACATAGGGCATGTATGTAATTATTAAAAATGTAAAAATGCATTTTAGTCCAGGGAAAAGATAAAACCTTCCCAACCCCCAATTTGGAGGGTTGAGAAGTGGGCTGAAAATGAAGATTCTCAGACCTCTATTTTACCCCCTTAATTCATACCATGTAAAAAACCCTGGATCCAAGCAAAGTTTCATTCAAAACTATACCTTACAAAACCTTGCAAAACCTCCAAACAAGCAAAGCATGCATAAGACTCTTGACCAATTCAAACCCCACAATATATATATATATATAATATATATATATATTTAAAACTTTCATATATTATTTTATTTAAACAACCACATTGTTAACAATATTAACAAGTATTTACAATGTAAACCTTATTTTATTTGATTGATTTATGATAATATAAAATTATATTAAATTTATCTTTTCATCAAGGCTAGTCCTATGATTTTGTGTGACCCTATAGTTCATGATTTTTCTAAAAAAATTATATTAAAAAATTATTTTTATGTATTTGTTTATTTATTTATTTTTATTTTTTATTTTTATCAACATAATTATATTGGTAAAATTCTTAATTTTTTTAATTATAAAACTTTGATTTATCTTATAATCTATTTTTTATAATATATTTTTTATAATCTTAATTATTTGATATTTTTATAATTTTGCCTTGGGGCCTATTAAAATTGGCTTGGTACTTGAGATTATGTTGGTGGTGTATATATATATATATATATATATTCAATATTAAGATACGGCTTATGATTGTCCTGTCACAAGATTGTAGATGTACTGGTGCCAAAGGGTCTCCGGCTATGATTGTAGGTTTACCACCATCTCCCACATTAGCTGGGTGAAGGCACATGGGTCAGCTCATATTGTCTGTTGCTCATGACTCTGATTGTATATGCACTGTTTAAATTTAAGGGGGTGTTTGGTTGGGTCTAAAATTTAAATGCAGTGGATTTCTAGTTTCAATGTAACTTGAATTACTTGGTTTTTGAAATACAATGCAACTAAATTTAGTGTTTGGTTTGCATTATACAATTTTATATTTGGCTGGAGAGATTTGTTATATATATATATACATATATATATATATACACACACAATTATATAGATATACACATATATATATATACACACACATATGCATATATGTATGTTTATATATGTGTGTATAAGTATATGTATTTATCTATATATGCATATATGCATATATATATATATATATGTGTGTGTGTGTGTATATGTGTATATATTTTTGTATATGTATATGCATATGTATGTAGATGTATATATAAATATATATATGCATATACACTAATATGTATATCCATATGTATATACACACACATATATATACATCACCTTAGGAATTTCAACTCCCGAGATTTCGACTTACATGCAGTTTGGACATAACTCCAAATATATAGTGAGAGTAATTGGTTTCGACTGTTTTAAAATCCCTCCAACCAAACAAAAGATTTTTGAATGTGGTATTTGAAGTTACTAACTTCAAATATCACAAAATAAACACTATGTAAGTGGAGTTTGGTTAGATATAATTGAAATGCAATGGATTTGAAATTACAATCTATTTGTAAATTCTGTATTTGAGAATGTAGTGAGTGTCAAATCCATTGTTTAGTTATATGTATTCGGAATACTAGAGTAAAAAATTATGTGTTTGATGGGAAATATTTGTAAATTTGAATTTAATATATAGTGATAGGTTTTATTAAATATAAAATATACTATTATATTTTATTAATTATAAAATAAACAATATATTTAGTTACTTTAATGTATTATTATATTTTTGTACATTAATTTATTTTATATGTTTAATATTTATATTAAATATAGTATATACTATAAATTATTCTTCAATAACAACAAAATCTAAAATACTCCCTCCATTGCTATTTATTTGTCATGGTTAACCGCGCACCAAGAATTTTAATTATTTCACAAAATTTTATAAAAAATTAGTTATCTTTCCTAAATTACCCATAATTTATATCTTCACATTTTCTCTCATATTTAATTCCAAAAAGAGAGTTGAATAGAGTGTTAAGAGTATTTTTGGAAAAAAAAAATAATAAATGTTTCTTGATGTTATAAAATGACAGATAAAAAGGAACATGGATTTGTGACGTATAAAAAGGAACGGAGGGAGTGCACAATTTGAAATTTAATTATAAAATAAAACATTTTTTATAAAACTTTTATAATTTTAAAATTAAATTATACAATTAATTTAAATATTTCAATAAATAGTAAAATAATTTTTAAAAAATAGCAAAACATATAAAAATGGATTTTCATTTGTCTCATTGACATTCACATTCCTCAGGAGCCGTGGGCTAGCCTCATAACTACACGAGTTTGTGATTTAGAGGTCTCGAGTTCGAAGTTCTTAGATTACAATTCACTTTCTGAGTCCCTTATGAGAGTTCTGTGTGAGAAATATTTCTCGTTCTTCACTCCAGAGTTGCATAGAGGGTGGTTTATTCTTAGAAGGTTAGTCAAACAACTGTAACTGGTGCACATCTGTACCCATTTGTCTTTTGCTTTGTCACTTGTCAACTTGATCAATATATATATATTCACATGCCTCATGATAAGCATTTTAAATCCCTAATTTTGGAATACGCTCAAATTGATCATATTCAAAAATCTACTCGAAAGTGGTTTAATTGAATTTACATTGACTTTTTAAATCCCACCAAACAAAACATAGGACTTTGAGAGAATTTTGTAACTCCAAATACATGGAGTTTCAAATCCCCTCTAACAAACAACAATAATAAAAAAACACATAATGAAAGTAACTAAAACAAATAATAAGGCAAAGCATATTACTCTTATGGGGCGTTTGGTTCACAGTAATGATATATTACCATGGTAATGAGATTACCATGGTAATATGATCGGGAATGTTATATGCCTGGGAATGTTGTGGTAATGTGAGATTACCATGTTTGGTTGAGAATTTATATTACTGGTAATCTTTCATTACTATGTTTGGTTAGTCATGGTAATCACCTCAGTAATATGTTAAATTTACCAAAATACCCTTACATATAAAATTTTGAAAAATATAATTTAAAGTATTTAGATAAATAAATAATTAAATTATAATATTAAAAATTATTTTTTTCACAATTTTTAAAATACCTTTGTATTTATCAAAATACCCCTACGTATAAAATTTTTAAAAATATAATTTAAAGTATTTAAATAAATAAATAATTTAAATTATAATATCAAAAAAATTATTTTTTTTACAATTGTTTAAAAATACCTTTGTATTTACCAAAAATACCCCCTACGTATAAAAAAATTTGAACAACTTAATTTCAAGTATTTAGATAAATAAATAATTAAATTATAATATCAAAAAAATTATTTTTTTTACAATTTTTTTAAAAATACCTTTGTATTTACTGAAAAATACCCCTACGTATAAAAAAATTTGAAAAAAACTTAATTTAAAGTATTTAGATAAATAAATAATTAAATTATAATATAAAAGATAATTTTTTTCACAATTTTTTTAAAAATATATTTGTATTTATCAAAAATATCCCTACGTATAAAAAAATTTGAAAAATCTTAATTTAAAAGTATTTAGATAAATAAATAATTAAATTATAATATTAAAAAAATAATAAAGGAAAAATAAAAAAACTAGGGAGTATCATAAGGAATTAGATTAAATGAGTGGGGGTATAATTGGAAAAAATACATGTCGATTACCACCAACTTGGTAATCTGGATGGACACTGCTTTTTGGTGGTAATGTGATTACCACCTTACTTTGGTAATATTTCACTATTGGTAATCTTACATTACCATCAACATTACCATCGCTATAAGAATTCAAAACATGGTAATCCCGAGCAGATTACCACCAGATTCCCGGTAATCTGAACAGATAACATATATATATATATATAATATCTTTAAATATCAAATTCTTATATTGAGTCTTTTATAAGTTTGTTTCATTTTAAATTTAATCTAGTATTATGTTATTTATTTTTAATATACAGTGATTTATCATTAAAATGATATTGAACACTTTTTAATTCTTAGAGCATCATTTTATTTACAAATTAGAATAAGTCTTTTAAATCATCATTATCATGTAAGGGTTCATTTGATAGGCAGATGAGTACAATATAAACACTAATACTGGTGTTTGAGATACAACACTAGTACTCGTATTGTTTTATGTTTGATGTTCAATGCAATTAAAAAAATTTACGAAACTACTATTATAACTTTTGTATTATTTTATATTTATTTTGCAATTAAAAAAATATATAATATAACATTTTACAAAATTTTCTTACTTTTTCATATTCACCATTTAATTTTTTATAATTAATAAAATTATCACTTCACATTACAATGTTTTTATGTTCAAAATATATTGATTAAAAATTAATTATCAAAAAAATTCAAAGTAAGAAATAGTTTTTCATGAAAAATTTACCAAATTTATTTATTTATAAACTATATAAAATTTCCATAAAAACATTGTGAGGCATTATGAGGTAATTATTATTTTTGGGTTGTGATGTTGCTCTTAGGTTTTTGAACTAATATTTTTTGTTATAAAAATTTTATCAAGTTGTGTTGTAGTTAAATTATTTATTTATTTATTTATTTTAAATTCTCACCTTAATTGTAAATCAAATGAGAGAAAAAAGTATTGTGTTATGTAACTTATATTATATTTCAAGATTTCTATCCGAGGGACACTCAAGTCTCACTTGAAGATTGGCACAAGGTTTTCAATTTAGAAGGGACGTGTAATCGACAAGGTTAAATCCAAACATGATGCTCCACCTTGCCCTCATAATAAATTATGCTCTCAAACTGACCTTTTTATTTTTGGGCCGGCCTGCTAGACTAGACCAATACCAGGCCCAAAACCCCACCTTTTATATACAACTGAATTACCATATCTTTATCGTACCATCGAAGGCAAGCATAGATTCGGATTTTCACATGATTATATACCGACCTGTCTTCCGATTTTATAGTTCAAAAATAACCTAATCAAACATGCTGTATATAAATCATCACAATAAAAAATAAAAATAAAACCGGGACCAAATCCCAGAATATCATAGCAGAGTCAAACAAAGTCACTCCCAAATCTCTTTATCCCCTAAAGATCAATAATTAAAAAAATGGTAAAAAGGAAAAAAAGAAAAAAATCAAAAACAAGAATCGCACGTTGAGATACTTAGATGATACTAGAAGTCTAGAACTGAATCAACGCCGCAGCCAGATGGCGATCACCCCGTATTAGTATTCTTTCCTTGTTTCTTTGCTTTGCTTGGCCTAGGGTTTGTGGGATTGGGATTCGGCATCGTCGGCCATGGACGGCGTGCCCTCGACGCCGGGGAAGTTCAAGACCGATAAGCCTTATCACCAGCGTCTCCTCCTCCAGCGCTGGATCCACAACCACCGCCCCGCCTTCTGGGTTCTCATCGCCCTCTCCCTTCTCGCCATCGTGCTACTCTTCTCCCCACGCTCTTCCTCCCCCTTGATTTCTTCTCGCCGCCACCTCTCCACCTCCACCCTCGCCCCCTGGGGCGGCCCCGACTGGGAGAAGCGCGTCCGGGCCTCCGCCCGCGTCCGTCCCTCCTCCTCCCGCCGCTCCATTTCCGTCCTCGTTACCGGCGCTGCCGGCTTCGTTGGAAGTCATGCCTCCCTCGCCCTAAAGCGCCGCGGCGATGGCGTCCTTGGCCTTGATAACTTCAACGACTACTACGACACTTCCCTGAAACGTTCCCGCCAAACCCTCCTCGATCGCGCGGGCGTCTTCGTCGTCGAGGGCGACATCAATGATCCTGATCTCCTCCGCAAGCTTTTCGACGTCGTCCCTTTCACTCATGTCCTCCATCTCGCCGCACAGGCCGGCGTCCGCTACGCCCTCCGCGATCCCGCATCCTACGTCCGCTCCAACGTTGCTGGCCTCGTCTCCATTCTTGAAGCCGCCCGCTCCGCCTCCCCTCAGCCTGCCATAGTCTGGGCCTCTTCCTCGTCCGTCTACGGCCTCAATTCCAAAGTACCCTTTTCGGAATCCGACCGTACCGACCGCCCTGCCTCCCTCTATGCCGCTACTAAGAAAGCCGGTGAGGAGATCACTCATGCCTACAACCACATTTACGGCCTCTCCATCACCGGCCTCCGATTCTTCACTGTCTACGGCCCTTGGGGCCGTCCTGACATGGCATACTTCTTCTTCACCAAAGACATCCTCCGTGGCAAGCCCATCTCCGTCTACGAGGGCCCCAATCACACCAATGTCGCTCGCGACTTCACCTACATCGACGACGTCGTTAATGGTTGCCTTGCTGCCCTCGACACCGCTCAGAAAAGCACTGGTACCGGCGGGAAGAAACGCGGTCCGGCGCAGCTACGCCTTTACAATCTTGGCAATACCACGCCAGTGTCCGTCGGAGAGCTGGTAGGGATTCTCGAGCGGCTACTCAAAGTGAAAGCTATCCGAAAGGTGATGAAGATGCCAAGGAATGGGGACGTGCAGTTCACCCATGCCAATATCAGCCTCGCACAGAGGGAGCTCGGCTACCGGCCCTCCACCGACCTTGAAACGGGGCTCAAGAAGTTCGTTCGCTGGTACCTAGACTACTACTACTCTCGATCATCCTCTCTGCAAAAGAAATTCTCCAGCATTGGTGGCCGGTTGACATCCTCATGAACAGGGTCAGTTGCTCTTACTCAACCTTCTCTTCAAAATTCCAATTCTTGAGTTCTTTTAATTCTTGGATTTTTAGTCTATTGGTTCCCTTCATTTGAGGAGAATGGATTGATTGTTACTTTATTAGTCCCTGCATGCTGCTTCATTTCCAGGACAACTTTGTTGATTCAGGGAAGGGAAAATGCACACATTATTTGTTTTATCTTTAGGCATTTCAAATTTCTTTCTTTCTTTCTTTTTGGTGTTCTAGATATTTGTGTCATTGTGACATAGCTCTCCTCTGATGCTTTCAGTTATATTGTGGACATCCCTGATGTAAATAAACCATAATTGCATGATTATATGGTGACTTGAAGTTTCAGTGACTAAAATTCAATATACCATCTGGTTTTTTTCTGGTTCTTGGCATTCTTTGTCTTGGCTGTTAATTTCTTCTCTTCACTGTTCCAGGGATTGAATCATATGACTATAATTTCTTAATGACTTTGTGCATTGGATATTATAAGCATCATGAGGGAGTCATATATTAATTAATTTTTTACATGGTACACTGCCTGCAAAATTTAAGGAAGATCATCTCTTGACTGTGAACAGAATTTTATATTGGACAGAGTTTAGAAGGTCTTTAATGTTTTCAAAATCTGATATTTTGGATATCTGATTTCTATCTGAAATTTAAGAGCTATTTGTGTTCTTATTTTGCCATTCTGTTTAGTATTTTGAGATGCTGTAACTAAGGAGGTTAGAGTTGATTTACATCCTATGATGTTTATGAAGATGCCGCCAAATGTCTTATATTTATGCTATATGTTGCTATAACAACTGAATATTCTCTAGAAATTGGCGTGAAACCTTTTTCCTTTTGCTAGGTATTATTTCACCTTCCTTTCTTTCTTTTTTATTCCTTTTTTTAATTACTAAGTTTTAACTCGCGGTTTTTGAGGTGCATTTTGTTACTATTGCGGTATTCTTCTTTGAGAGGCTATTAAGTTGGCTTATTGTGAATGATCATTGTGAATGATCAGTGTGTTTTTTAAAGCCAAAGTTTTATTGTAAAATATTTAGCTTTTAATGTTTTTTTAAGAGTTTAATTCTGCTCTTTATTTTGCTCCAAACTTTATATTAATATTTTCTTAAATTATAGTACAATTTTATCATTTAAATTTTTTTAATTAATCAATCGTTTTACCATGAATAATTAAGAACTTAACGAGATAATTGACAAATTTTTCCCCAGATTTGTTTTCCTTATTGCATATTAGTACAGCAAAAGGGTGATGATGGTTCCGCTAATGCACGTTAGCGCGTATAACTATGAAACTCAGCGAGTCTAGATAAGCATTGATACCAGTGCTTTTAAGGTATCCCGAGTAATGTTATTGAATATGAAATTCCAAGCCAATCATCAACTTGTAACGTGGGAACGCTTAATGTTGCCTCAAGTCCTTCAATCCGTGCACTAAACTAAATTTTAAAAAAAAAAGAACAAATAATGTTAAAGTGGTGGAATAAACAAATAAACATTAGAAAAGAATGCATAAATAATTGATAAAAGAATGCATGAAGTTGTGGTGAACCTCTTGAATCAATGCAGTGAGTGCATAATTAATGCTTTTGGTGCAATCAATCAAAAAGATGTCAACAAACAACTAAACATGACTTCAACTCGCACACCAAATTCAGTAGTTGAACTGACTCTGCATCACCTCTTCAAGGGTATTTTGGTCTACTGGTTAATGGAGTATCTACAACATCTTTTCTAAATACGTATGAATAAAGCGAAAATGAAAAATTAAGTGACTTGTAAGATTGTTTGTTGAAGAAAAGCCATTAATATCATGGATTACAAAAGAAGCTAATGAGAAATGAGGTGCAAAAGTCAAACAGTTAGCTAATCAAATGCAGGCATTTTGCATTGAGAGTTTGAATGAAACTAATTAATGCTGGATAACATTGGACCCAAACTCCAATAAGAGATCTTACTTACTTTCAAGGTATGAACCATAAAGCTGGCATTCCTGATTCAATGGCATGTTTCTGTCAAAGGTATGAATATAGATATTATATCAATTATCGTATCAGTTTAAAAAATAGATCTTGTGCCATGAATGATGAATCACATATTAGCCGGACAACTTACAACTATTACCCAATCGGTTTTTGAGAATCTCCGCCACCAAAAAAAAAAAAACTTTAAAAGGTTTTAAGCTGATAACTTTTTATTCAAAATTGCAGGCACCTGGTATATGTCTCTGAAGGAGCTGTCAATAATGTTTAACAAGAAAATGACATATTGATATGAACCCTGAATCTCCTGTAATACAGTTAATTTGTTAAGCAAATTATGACTATATAATTCAAAATATAAACCAAGATCAGCAACATTGTTCCAACTCAAATTCATGGCAGAAAGAATTGCCTATGAAACACAAGCTTCCACATAGTTACATGCTTTCAAACGACCATCAAAGGTTTCCAAAGGATGCATAGGGTAGCAAAATACAAGTGCAAAGCAAGGAAAAGAGTTGGTGCATGCACCAAAAGAGGTGTAGTCTCAAGTTTCATGAGATACAATCTCACATTGCTCAAGAGCTGCTCATCCAACTTGCTTGATCCAGACCCTGAAGGTTCAGATTGATCAGTTTCATCGCAATCGTCATGACCAAGGCTTCCCCTGTCCTCTTGAGGATCATCAAAACCACCTCCACCATTCGTCTCATTTGCAGAATTCCCGGCATTACCATTCTTTGATATATCTTGCAAAGAGCCCGGATTTGGTTCAACTCCGACATGCCTCAAATGTAGCTGTTGCAAAAATTTTCGGCCGAACATTGCAAGCTTACAGTAATTCTTTTACAACTTAAGTAATATATATATATACATATACATAAATATAAATATAAAACTCAGTTACCTGAAGATGTAGGTTAACCTCATCAGAGCGTGAAAGGAATGGGAAGTCTCCCCCGGTCTTCAAGATTGCTCGTCTTGCACCAAGGTATCTTTCGGTAACTTGATCTTTGAGTTGCTGTGGTATAGCACAGTAATCATTTGTCTGCGAGAAGATATGTCATAATAGCCAGTTAAGCACATAAAATAAATAAATAAATAAACAAAATAAAACAAAAACATGCAGAGGAAAAAAAAAAAATCCAAGCAACACATGAAAAGTATTTGGATATTTCATTTACTAAGCAGATCAACCATAAGATACCGGCTGCACAGTTTGGGGAATAAAATGAAGTATTCTTAGAAAACACGTTTGAGTGTATATTACAAATAAAAACTACATATTAGAGAATCATGATTATTCACCTAATCTATCCAATACAGTATAATTGATATAATGCAGAATTCTTGCTATGCCAATTGTGATTTACCCGAAATACACATTCGTTATAGTGTTTGACAAGGTGGGAAATGTAATTCCTGCTGTGTACAATGTTGCCATAGACCGTCTTATTTGTCAACTGTAACATGCTACTTCCAAATCTAAAATCAAACATACACACATAAAAGAATACCTGAAAAGTACTTTGTTTACTATACTGACAATTACAGATTTCTTCAACACCATCAAGTATAAAAGACTCATTGGATAGCATCCACCATATACACCAATGGCATAAGTTACTTAGATGTCTAAAGCACCATATCACGAATTTGGTTACCAAGATGGTCTACCAAAAGAAAATTTATAGACAGGACACCATGTTTAACATTTTTTCAAACCAGAAATAAAAGCATTTCCAAGACAATTGCAACAAACTTTTTTATAAAAAAGAACAGAAAAAGGACAAGGCATTAAATCTTGAGAACATACATCCATTAATGTGATAAAAGAATCTGAGAGTAAGAGACGGGTAACAGCTACAGCATTGGCATTCAATGTTAACCTTGAAGACAAGTCCTCAACAGACAATCGCTCAACCTGTACATTGAAAAGATAAGTAGTATTACTGTTAACATCAGTTTGTAGGCGTATAAATATTTCAGTCTGAAAAAGAACATCAGTTTTAGCAGTATCAGAGTGATAAACCATTTGAACAATGATAAAATGACTCAACATTCTTGCTTCACTTGAGAAAATTTTAAAAGTAGTTTAAAAAATATTGAGGCAACATGAAACATTCAAATAGGCCTAATATGAGTTGTGTCCATTCCTGCTCCAATCAGCACAAAGTTCTATTTGGTTATTGATTGCTTGCTTGGCTTGTAGCAACCAATAAATTTTTTTTTAAAGGAAACATAAAAAAGAAATCCTTCAGTAAAGACAGCTACTCTTTATACTGATTTGTTGTGGGTTATACAAGTTCCATATTATATTTACTGTGTGTCAGCTCATAAAATAAAATTATGCCTTGAAAGGTAAAAGCGGAAGAAACATGAAATCAGAACAAGCCTTGAACATCTTCTGATGACAAGATACATGTCAAGCCACTATGGGATTCTTTATGCAAAAAGAAGCGCTGCATATACCTGACCAACGACAAAGTCAATAGAGTCTGCAATGAATGGTTCATGGGGACCATCACGAATCCCACTCAAGATGTAGCGCTTAAGTAGAAATGAAGGCGTCCAACTAAGACTAAGAAGTAAAAAAATCAGATAATGAGTTTGCTGACATTAAATGACAATTACATACTTCATGTAAACAAAAATTCTCTTAATTTCTCAGTTATAAACAAATTATCACATACATAGTATGGTACTAAAAGCCAGTTTGTTTGAAATGCATGATCTGTGTTAAAAACTGATAAATGTAACTCATTCAACGGCAATGATTTAGTGAACAATGAATTTGCATTGCAGTGGAAGACAATTGTCTCACAAATTTGTGCCATTCGATCACATAGCACAGGTATAAACGACTGGTACTGTCTGTCAAATTTGACACCAGCAAACCGTCATTTATGCACATCTCTACTTGATATCATTACCATATAAATACAAAGGATTAGATATGCACGTGTTCAGGAATATATTCACTAACACCCATGTTTGTGTGCTTGAGGCAGTAAGTATAACATGCTTGGTTGAGAATTTTCCGTAAGCCTTCTACAAGGAGCCATCTAAGTTTAAAAATATTGTGGGCTGAGCAGCTCAAATCTGTGTATAATAGAATTATCTTAATCCCTTTAATTTACAGTTGACCATCACGGCAACACATATGTTCTCCTAAGGTTTCGACTCTTCTTCTCAAGGTAGCATATTCTAGGGAAAAAAAACCCTATCCATTAATTTACCTAGGCATTAACAAGAGATCATATTGGCATGGATTTTTAGAACTCCAAATCATATCTATATTACAGCCAAAGAATAGAAAGTTGAGAATACATACACGGGGGCCCATGGCATGGAAGCTGAAAACTTATGAGTCTCCAAAAATGTGTTTGATAGAACTAATGATTTCACCCTCCGAGGGCGATGTTGAGCAAAGAGTTGTGCTAGGAATCCTCCAAGAGATGTTCCATAGAGGTGTACCTGCCAATTAAGATTGCTCAATCTACTTACCATTGGTTGAAATAACGCAAGAAGATAAAACCTGGTATTAAACTATCTTGTAGATGGTATACAATGTGAATGAAACAACAAATTACTCACAACATGCTTCAGTTAAAAAATTATGAAGATGTTTTTAAAATTGTATATATCAAGCAATTTGGTGTTAAAGGGTTGAAACACAATTTGTGAATAACCTATGCTTCTGAACAAAGAACCTCAGCGTAAATCCTAAATGAATTCTTTCAAATCTATGTTTATGAGGTATAACATATAGATGAAGTCTACCACTGGGAGTCCAAAATTGTAATGAGCTATACTCGTCTCAAAAAAAAAAAATATATTAGGAAATAGATACCAAGGATTCGGTGAGCTGATCAGTATAGTCATCATCACCTTTTTAAAATCTCTAATTCAGATGATCACTCTTGCCTTATGTTAGAACAAGTTTCTAATATTGAATGAACATTATCCAAGACCTATGCTATATAAAACAACATTTGCTCTCTCCCAATTAGAAACATCTGATGCCACAGAAAAATGTTCTCATTATGGTATGGAACTGAGTGCTTTCCAGACTCTTATGAGAGCATAATGAGCCCAAATTCATTTGTTTCTTCACGAAAAATCAGTAAAGTTAAAATTAAAAACACAAGGGAAATAAAAAGAAAGAATGGAGTTTCCTTACATAGTAAATGTTGATAGTATCTAAGAACTTCTCAAATGCATGAACCCACTCATGGTAATTCCAAACACATGGTATATCAATAGAGATCACTCGATAACCCTGCAAATAGTTAATTTTAATCAGTCAGGAGTGGCAAATCTTGTAGCAAGTAAAATGTAGAGGGAAAATAAAAGATGGACAATGCCGGACATTGAATGATTAAAAAGAATAGGTTGAAACTTACATTGCACACTTCCAAGCATAAACACACCGAGTACATAAATCGTTTTCTTTTTTAAATAAAATCAAACAACCACATAAACCGGAAGTCCACTCCAAACAACAGATTCTTTGCCATCCCATACAAGTTGGCCATAAACAAAACTTTAGAATTCATGTTATAGATTCACTTTTCTCATGTTCTACAGCTAGAACTCAACTATAAATATATGGCAGAAATTGACAATTTCCCACCAAAACACAACTTAATTCCAATTACTTCAATGATGAGCAAAGTTTCAAAAATCATTACATGCAACAACCTTCCAAATTACTGTCATATGTATTGAAACCAGTTTCTCTTGCCAAATTTCACTCACGAAATCTATCAGCAGCAGAAATTAGTGACCTCAGAGCCACTTTTTTACACTTTGCAAGAAGCAAGATGACAGATTCCAAGTTCGTTTACAATCATAATATCTGAAAGTAATCCATAATATTTACTGATCAAGCAGAAACTAATGACATTTTTTTAAGAGAAAAACAACAATATATAAATATATGTGTGTATATATAATAAGCATTAGCACCTTCATGGATAGGCACATTATCTGTTTGTAGTAGACATCAGCATTTCCAGCTATTCCAGGAATGCAGACAAGAGGAGATACCGTCTTAGGTCCAAAATCATAGTATTTCCATTGTTTAGCTCCAATCTGTAAAGAATTTATGCCTCTAAACATCACAATAAAGAGAGAAAAAAAAATTCCGATTATGTTGGCCCACTAAAAGCAAGTAACAATATCACCATTCAACGTTATCTACTTAAAAATCTAGTTTTGAGTCTTCAAGACAAATCAGCAGAGTTCAATCAATGAACAAATTAATCCAATAAATGATCAACAACTGAAAATCAAGATCTCCTAAAAGAATTCAACTGAGAAACTCAGACATCTCCATTCAAAACCTCAACATCAATTGAATTATTGAAGAATCGCAAATGCAACTTCCATACCGTGATCTTCTGGACGGGGACCAGGGATTTGAAGTGAACGTAATCGCCGGGCGACGACAAGATACCTTTCATCTCTCTCTCTCTCTCTCTCTCTCTCTCTCTCTCTCTCTCTCTCGAGCCCAAACCACGACTGTTCTCCCTTCAAGCAAGCACGGTTTGCGGGAAGAAACCAGCGATGAGCACATCGCCAGGCGAGATGGGTTATAACTTTTTTAAGGGCCAGGTAGACAAGGATTTATTTTGGGAATAATAGTTTATTAGTGTCAATAGGTTTTTTTTGAGCTACTGGCTATTGATTTCTAATTTTTATTATATATATATATTATAAAATTGCTTTTAAACTGATAATGTGTTGGTAGGTTCATATGGTGGTACTCAGATATTAGTAAAATTATTATTAAAGAATTTAAAATTTATAAGATTTAATATCTGATACGAGCTCTTATTAGAAAGTCTAGGCCTCAGTAGGTAGCTTTTACTGTTTAGAAATTACTGATGGATTAGAACTAAATCATAGGGTATATATAAGTTCAAAAAAAAACATAGGGTATATGTTAATATGTTAATAAAATGTTGTTAATTTTTGTATATGTTATTGTTAATTATTTTATCTCTTTGCATGATGATTGGATAGACTGGCATCCACTCTGGTTGATTTGCAACGCAAGATCCAAGAAAGAAGAACAAATGAAAAGGCCACAAACAGACCATGTTCCTGGGGACTAACTTGTCGCCTGTTATGCATACATTGCGCCTTTCTATCATTAGATTTGACTGTATTGATACTAATAAAATAATAAATTTTTAATTCAAACATCCCTGGGTTGCTTATCACCATCGAACGATGTTGATAATCATATTAACAAAAGCATGATAATACGAAATTTCATTAACCAAACCGGACCTCGGAGTTAAAATATCTTCATACATGTCTGAAACTTGTGTTCAATACTTGATACTGGACGGACACAGAGTCCAGTAATAACGAGATGATATCAAACAATTTACAATGATGCTCTTGTGCAAAAGAGCAATGAGCTTCATCAAATTTCACTTGATACTGGACACGAGAGTCCGGTAATAAAGTGAAGCCAGCCCAGTCATCAATCACAACTATCCATCCAATATTGCCTGGCAATTAGCAAGACAGCCTAAAATGAAAAAAAAAAAAAAAACACCCATTTGCTACATGCTAATATCTTCCCAGACAGACACATGCCGAGTACTATTATCAAATAAACACAGAATTTCATAAACAAACCCTAAAGCATGCTCAAACATGACAGTTAACCTAGGCAAACTTAAAATCAAAATGGAATTACAAAAGCCACAGGAATTCACTGTTTGTACTAACAGAACCTAAATACAAATAGGTAATTAAGCCAATATTGAGACAACAGGCTTAGATAGGAATTGCATTTATAAATTCATCTCTTTCCACCTTCCGCATTTTCTGTTTAAAGGCAAACAACAACAAAGTGCAAAATAATGTCATAGATATTAAAATGTGAAAGGCTATGAATGAACCAAAAGGATTACATACATTTCGATTTCCAAAAAACCAAAGAAGAAAAAGAAATAGAGCACAACTGTCATTCTCTAATACACCAAGCTTCTTATAAGAATTATCAATGAACTGTTTCTGTTGTCCTAGAACATCTAATTATTAGTGCATCACGGAGTTAGCTCAAAAGACATCAACTAAAAGGGTCTGGCATGATGTTAGGTTTTTTAAGAGTTATGCAACTCACATTCAATCGGCAGATGGCTTAATCATCTATCTTAAAAAATGAAATCACACAACTACCATGGGTAAAAATTTGCAATATGATTAAAAGATTTAAATCATTGATTTCACAAAAATCTATTTGTCTAATGCATAATCCTTTCAGTACAGGATGAAGCTTTACATACTGACCTTAATTTGAGGTGCTTACTTGCTAAAAAAATAAAAGAAAAAGAAAATTGCTTCCACAAACATACCTGACAATGCATATACCAACATAAAATTTGAAATTGCATGCATGTTCGCAATAGCCACAGTTTTTAGCAAGAATAGCATAGGGTTAGAATTCAGTTGCTTGTTGCACTGAAAAGAACAATACACAAAGGCTGTTTTAGCATCCCCCCACCCCCCCTGACTGCCACCGTCCTATACATCCACCACCACAGTGACTGTGATATCGGGTTTCCCTTTTACCCTTCCCATTTAACATTTTAAAATCCGGAAAAACATACCAGTTGTCCACCTTTCTGACATCAAGTTATCTTTCAGAAGTAAACAAAACAACTAAACAACTTATCTTTCACCTTCCCATCTATCATTTTTAAAATCCTGAAAAATGAACCAGGTGTACACCTTTCTAATTTAAAGTTATTTTCAGAAGAAGGGAAACTAAACAACTAGTTCTTCCTTCCCTCTCATGCAACAAAGCAAATAATGAAATTGATGTCTCCTGTTTGCATCATAATCTAAGACCATAACAGTATCCCTTGATATCCTAATTCATAGTAGCCTATCCTACTCTTAATCATCACCAAATATATAGATAATTCTTTGAAGAAAGAAAAGGAAGACCTTGCCGAATTCAAAAATAGCTAAAAATTTTAATTACCGCCTAGGAATTCCCCGGCCAACATAATTTCTGAGCCGCATTCCTCCATTATACCTTGCTGCTTTCTTATCCTTGTAACATTTTGACAAAATTAAGGAATTCCCGTCAATTCAAACAAAGGTCAGCGAGAGCTATTCTCACCATAAAAATGAAAAGAGTATTTGATTTTTTTTTTTTTTTTAAGTGCATAAGACATAAGTGTCAACAGGATTTCTACACCTATTCACACATCTAAATCCCAGCACTTGATGTTTTCAGGAATAATAAGGTTTCAATGGCCTCAATCCAACCTAAAAACTAAAACTTTTAAATGGCCGCATGCTGGTCAGAGATTCATATGCGTAAAATCAACACAAGAATCAAAAACAAATATGCCTAAAAACACAAAGATCTATCTGAATTTAAGAAAAAATGAACCCTAAATCAGAAGATAAAATCTACAGCAGCATCAGGAATCATACGATCAAACCTGAATAAAAGGCCTAGGGTTCATTTGGCAACCATTCGGACAATGAAATCCTCGTAGCGGATGTTGCCATCCGGCGAGACATCGACCTCACGGATCCATTCGTCGAACTCGGCAGGCTCGAGCTTCTCACCGATGCTGGTCAGGACGTGGCGGAGGTCAGAGACGGAGATATAGCCGGTTCCTTCCTTGTCGAGGACCTTGAAGGCGTCACGGAGCTGGCGGTCAAAGGGCTCAAGGCGGAAATGGCGTCGCATGATGTCGAGGAAGCGGGGGAAGTCGAAGGGCCCGGTCAAGCCCTCAACAGCAATGATCTCCTTCAGCTGCGCCTGGGTAGGGTTCCCGCCGAGGGAACGCATGAGAATCCCCAGCTCCGACGCGGCGATCTTGCCGTCGCCGTCGGTGTCGAAGAGGGAGAAGGCCTCCCGCATTTTGGCCACCTGGTCTTCCGTCAGCTCCTTCCCCATTTTGCTCTCCTTCGCTTGCGTTCCCGTGAGGAATGGAATGAAATTTGAATTCGGGTTCCTTGGAAATTCGGGGTGGTTGATAGCTCGGGTTCACTTTGCTTATAACAAACGTCTCATGCTAATTGTGTATGCTGACATGACATAATAATGAGCAATGCTATTTTTAACGAATAGATTTATCAAATATGTTTCCCAAATAACGTGGATGCCAATTTGTTATCCACATCTTCATCCACGTCATTATTTTTTTTTATATAAACTTTAAATTTGAACCTTAAAAATTCTTAAATACTTAAAATTTTAAAAAATTATAAAACTATATCTAAAATCATAAACCCAAATACTACAAAATCTATACCCTAAAATCTAAAAATTTAAACCCTAAATAATAAATATTAAACCCTAAACCCTAAACCCTAAATCCTATGCCCTAAACGCAGGGGGTTTGTGATTTCTTGTTTAGGGTTTAGGGAGGGGTTTTCGGTTTATCATTTACATATTTATCTTTTACGATTAAATGTTTAAATTTAGGATTTAGATAATAATATCATTTTTAAACTAATACTATAATTACTCAATTTTTTATATTTGTTTATCATTTTTATATTATTATTATAATTTTAACAAATATATTATTTTTAATCTTTAATTCACACATTAAAAAAATAAAAATAAATAATATAAAAAATCAAATTAAATTTTAAAATAATATTATGATAATTTTTTAAATTAATAAAAGGATAATTTGATCTTTTCATAAAGATTTAAATATTAAATTTTTTTTAATAATCTCACCCCTCCAAATCTAGGTCTTTTGGAGGAGTGGGATGTGAAGGGGTTGGATGGGTAAAGCACCCACCCCTCTAAACTTTTTCTCCTCCAATCAAACATAGGTCACACCTCCCAATTCTTCCTCACCGTTCCAAAAACCCCACAATCAAACAAGGAGTAAAACATTGGATAAACAGATTATAATGTATAGATATTACTAAACTTTATTTATTTTCAATAGGAGAATAACCGCTTATCATACCTCTCCTTCTATCATACCTCTCCTTCTACTTGCATGGATCCATGCATAAGTTTGACATGAAGCTCAAACTCTGTTATTTTTGTATATAAATATGACTATGTGCTATTTATATATAATAATTAAATTCTAATTATTATTAAAAATTAGTTAGACATTAAAGCAATCTATTTTATCTGCTGAAGGTACGAAATAGCAACTAACACCATATTAATTTGACATGTATCTCTTTTCACTATTTTTTTATGGCTTTCTTGCACTCACCTAAAGTCAGCTGAGTATAAAAGATAAAAATTAAATTTTATAACATATATATGAGCAAGCAAACATGTACCATATTAGCATCTGGCAAGTTTTATAAATTTGATCCATCGATCAGGATTGTGTCCGTAATATCTCTTATATATCAAGGACGAATTATTAGTTTTTTGTTCTTATGAAGTGGGTAGAGTAACCACTTCAAATAAAGAAGAGAGATTACAACATAAATCAAAGATACAAAGACAATAGACAAAAGAAACACAAGTACAAATAGATCCACTAGATCGGTGGATCAAACAAAACAACACAAAAGCACACGGAACAAGACTCTCTAGCCTTACGGAAGAAAAGATAATGCAAATCAAAATTAGGTGGTGAGAACAAAGAGGGAGTCGAGAGAGATAAAGAGAGAGAAACAGAGGAGATAAAGAGATAACAAAATAATTCTTTTTTTTTTTTTATTCATTCGTATAACAGAAATCACCTCAGGGTGAAACATGACAAACTTGAAACTAACTCAAACAGCATATCTTCCACTATCTTGACTCATTTCATACAACTTATTAAAACCACTAAAAAATATAGAAAAACCTACAATAAAAAGACCTCTGGTTGAAACTACAAAATTATAAGTAGAAAATCCTATTTAGTCCCTCTGATAATCAATCTGTCTTTTTGGTCCCTCTAATATAATTTGTCAATAAAAAGTCCCTGTATTTTAATTTTTGAAAAATGTAAGTTCTCATAGTGACTTTTTGATTATTTTAGAGAAATGAACTTATATTTTCTAAAAATTAAAATACAAAGACTTTCTAAAGATAAATCATATGTTAGAGGGATCAAAAAGATAAATTAACTATATTAAAAGGACTAAACAGTGTACTCTACCAAAATTAAATTATTAACCCATGTATGAAAACTTCCTCACTGGTGTCACTCCCTCCGATTATCACGGTAACAATGACATAATGTATGTAATTTATATCATAGACAACACTTAATTATTGACAAATTAATCTACAATATATTTTAAAGTCAAAACGTACAAATAAAATATATATTGTTTATATCAACTAAAATTTTTAAAGTACAAACCTACATCCACACACACACACACAAAAACACACGGAAAATTATTACTTGATTAAAAAATGAATCTATAATTTATATCATCTACGGTGGGTAGCGGCACATTAATCAACAAAACATTTTAAGTCAAAATGTACAAATAAAATATATATTATTTATATCATTTAAATTTTTAAAAATACAAACCTACATCGATCGACATATATATATATATATATATGAATGTCATGTGTTGACATATTGGAATCACAGCTCACCACCATCGCTGTATAGCTCGAGAATTCATGGCTTTCCCTCTCACAATCTCTTTCACTGCCAAAACTAAAGAAGAAGAAGATCGACAAAAGCAAATGTACAAAAGGTATGATGAACTCATCCTAACTCTTCCAGCATACACACAAAATTCAATTATGCTTCCCGAATCCATCAAAGATTCACCATCGGAGGAAAAGCTGCGCCAGTACCGTCAGTACAAAGGCTTCTGGTTTTGGCCGGATATGATGCTCCCGGGATTCATGGCAGCAAAAGACCACTTCATTCCTCGTCCAAGTGACATCCTCATATGCACACCACTCAAAGTTGGCACAACTTGGCTCAAAGCCCTTGCCTTCGCCACCTTGAACCGCAACGACCAACCATGCAAACAGAGCTTGCTTCTATCTCACAACCCTCACGACTGCGTCCCGAACTTGGAGGTCATTCTTTATGGTAGAAAAAGGTTGCCGGATCTCACTGTTGTCCCATCTCCGAGACTTCTAAGCACCCACGTTCCCTACCAGTTGTTCCCTACTTCATGGCTTAGTTCTGGGTGTAAGTTTGTTTTTCTCTGTAGGAACCCTAAAGACACCTTTATCTCTTACTGGCACTATCTTAATAAGCTTATAGAAGACGTGAATCATAAGCAGTCTCTTGGCGATATGTTTGATGCCTTTCTGAAAGGGGTTCACTTGAATGGGCCACTTTGGGATCATGTTTTGGGGTTCTGGAATGCCAGCCTAGTGAATCCTGATAAGGTTTTGTTCCTGAAGTATGAGGAGTTGAAGAGTGATACTGCTGTTAATTTGAAGAAGCTGGCTGAGTTCATGGGTTGTCCATTCACTGAGGAAGAGGAGAGAGATGGTGTCTTAGAGAAGATATTGGACATGTGTAGCTTTGAGAGTTTGAGAAATTTGGAGGTGAATAAGACCGGAACTATGCCGCTTAAACTAAGCCACGATATCGGCAACGAGGTGTTTTTCAGAAAAGGCGAGGTTGGTGATTGGGTTAACTTTTTGACTCCAGAGATGGCTCAACGACTCGACCAGGCAATGGAACAGAAATTCGAGGGCTCTGGTTTATCCTTCAAAGAATGAACCATGCATGCTCACCTTGCAACTGCCAACCTATCTATCTATCTATCTATCTATCTATCTATCTATATGCAAGTTTCATAATTGTCTTTCTTCTGATCGACCATGTTTCGACATATAATCAAAATAAAGATATTTCTTTTATACAGGTAGTCTATTTTGTCTATCTACAGTAAGAATGTTGGAAGAGTTACTAAGCTTTAGTTTGGGCTGATGTATTTAGATTCTCCACTAAATTCATATATTATGATATTGTGGGGCTTCATCTCTGGATTCATAATATTCATGATATAATTAACAGCCTAAGTTCTGTGAGTGTTCAAGTGTTGAACAAAGTCAGTTCGGATAAAAGCAGAGTTAAAAATGAAGAAATGAAAGAGATAAAACTATTGGAGTGATAAGCATAAAAATAAATAAATAAATAAAAATAAGCACTAAAATCAAGCCGTGCATGCAGCTCCCTTTATTCTCATAATTTATAGAACGTGCAAAAACTTTCTGGAAATTAGCATAGCGGTGTGGGAACGAAATCAGCCTTTAAGATCGTGCATAACAAACTTTACGCCTGTGCTTAGAAATTTTTTTCTTTGTTAATATTTTCTAAAATAATTACTTATAATAGATTGATGAAAAGCAGAAAAAAAAAAGGATTCAGAGAAAAGTTTTGATGGGAGTTTGTATTTTGATTAAAAATAATGAGATCATACATAATCCTTTGACAATGTTCTCAAATTTATTAAATTATGATTTATAAATAAAATTTAATATTAGAAAGGGTTGTTTTTTAAATATAAAAATTTGATGAATTTGGAGATCCCCTCTATTGGGCCAAAATCCCAAAAGAATGGGTCAATTGGAAAATATCTTTAGTTGATTGGGAGCCAATTCGGGTTGTTTGGGACACTATGAAATTGGTTAATTGATTAGATTTTATGTTTGATTTATGCTAATGTTTTATTACTGTTAGAGCTATTTCCAGGTTTGGTCATGATTAATTCAAATTCAGCTAGAATTGACTGCATATTTGACCAACGTTGATTGGCGCTACGCAATTCATGACTTGAAGTGTAACTTAGCTTCTCCAAAAGATGGTTTATGGGCCAAATTGTAACTTTAGTCATAATTTATGTTATTGTTATGTGTGCCTCTAATCTCACCTTAATTAGTAAATATCTAGGGGCCATATATGCAATAGTTAGTATTATATTTTTCTTTTATCTCACTTTAATTAAAAAGTATGTTGGGGTTATATATTAGCATACCTTTGTATTTTCTATTTAGGGTTTAGTTGTTTTATATTTTGTTAAAAACATTATCCTCTTCAGAATAATAGAGTTTGGATTCCCTTTGAGAAATCTCTCTCAACTTTCTCTTCCTTTTCTCCCATCTTTCCTCTAAATCCCTAACAAATTGGTACCAGAGCTTTTGTCCGCACTCCTAGCGTTATCTTATTCTTGTTTCACGCATTCAATTAGTGATTTGGTAGTTTGGTTGTATCATAATGAATCCGATGATATCGAGCAAATTTGATATTGAGAAGTATGCTGATACAAAAAAGTTTTGAACTTTAGCATGTGCGAATGATGACTATCTTATCAAATCAAGGCGTGAAGGCAGCGAGCGAGACAAATTGACGGCGAAAATGGAGGATAAGGATTGGGAGATGCTTGATGATAGAGCGCTCTTGACTATCCAGTTGTGTTTGAGTGACTCGACTTTTTAAGAAATCTTTGCAGAAAGTTCAGCAACCGGTGCATGGACGAAGTTAGAGGATATCTACCTATAGAAATAGGTCACAAACTTATTACGATTGAAACAACACTTCTACTCTTTGAAGTTGGCAAAATGTACATCTGTTAAGGCCCACATCTCAAATTATACACATCTCGGATTATACTACTCTTCTTAATGTGATGGAGAAGATTGGTATTAAGGTGGATGATGGGGATAAAGCCATGGTCTTATTGTGCTCATTGCCTAAGTCATACAAGAGGTTTAAGGAGACCATGCTCCATAGTAGGGATCACTTACCCTTGATGATGTGAAGATCAATTTGCTAGTCAAGTCAGATATTAACAATAACTTGACCCTGGTCGATGGTAGCCATCATCAGGATGTTGGGTTATTTGTGGAAAGAGAAAGGCAAAAGGAAAGAAACTTGTATTTAGAGAGGACCCGTTCGAAGTCCAAGCACAAGAATCTGACTTAGAACTATTGTAAGTAGAAGGGACATATTTAGGCCAACTGTTTCAAGCTTAAAAATGAACATAAGACAAATCAAAAAGGTGCTTTCTCGGGAGCGGCTAACATAGTTGAAAGTGATAATAATGTGCTTTATATGGCGGATGGGAGGAAAAAGTTTGAACAAATTTGGGTTATGGATACTAGGGCTTCTCAGCACATGACTCCCAATCGAGAGTGTTTTGCCACATATGAGTTAGCTAGCGGAGGAGTTCTTTTGGGAAATGATCATCTTTGTAAAGTTGTCATTGTTGGGACAGTGAAGATCAAGAAGAAAGACGGGGTGTTCCGTACTTTGATGAGCGTATCCCAGATATTACGAAGAACTTGATCTGTTTGAATGCTCTTGAAGATGTAGGTTGCAAGTTCCATAGTGAAGGTGAAGTCCTTAAGGTTTCTAAAGGGGCTCTAACGTAGATGAAGGCAGATAGAGTTGGTACATTGTACTTTTGACAAGGCTCGACCATTATAGGCTCGGCTACCGTTACTAGTTTTACCTCAGATACTGACAACACCAAATTGTGGCATATGAGGTTGGGGCATACGAGCGAACGAGAGATGATGATCTTGAGCAAGAAAGGTCTATTGTGTGGTCAAAGTACAAGCAAAATGGATTTTTACGAGGATTGTGTGTTTGGCATGCAAAAGAAAGACTCAGTTTTAGTACGCCCATTCATAGCATAAAGGGTACTTTGCATTACATCCATTCAGATTTATGGGGGTCCTCTCGTGTACCTTCAAAAGATAATAGTTCTCATTATATGCTTTCACTGATTGATGATTTTTCAAGAATTATTTAAAGAAAAGAGTCAAGTATTTTCTAATTTTAAGCAGTGGAAAACTGTTATTGAGAACCAAACAGGAAAAAAATCAAAAGGTTGAGAACTGATAATGGGTTGGAATTCTGCAATGAAAAATTCAATGAATTTTACAAGGATGAAGGGATTGTTTGGCATTGAATAGTTGTTGGTACTCCACAACAGAATGATGTGGATGAATGTATGAATCGGACACTACTTTAAAAGGCTCAGTGTATGCTTTCTAATGCAAGTTTGGGTAAGGAGTTTTGGGCATAAGCCATCAACATAGCTTGTTGGTTGACGAATCGATCTCCTAATACATCCATTGAGTGCAAGACACCTAAAGAACTATGGTCGGGTAAACCAGTAGATTATTCCACATTACGGGTATTTGGATGTCCTACTTATGCACGTGTGAATGAAGGGAAGCTCAAGCCAAGGGTGAAGAAGTGTATTTTTCTTGGGTATGCTTCGAGTGTGGAAAGGTATCGTTTGTGGCGTCCAGATCTGAAGGCACCTAAGCTCCTTATTTCAAGAGACGTAACATTTGATGAGTCGGCTATCTTACTGGAAAAGGAGCAAGTGCCTGAGAAGACTACAAAGGAGATTAAGACAACCATGAAGAAGGTAGAGCTTAAAATTCTAGATCAAGGCGTAGATGTTAAGTCTATTTAAATGCATGATGATGACTCTCCTGTTAATGATGATTTCTCTGCGGCAAAGGAAGAGGGCCCAGAAAAGCAACCATATGCTTTAGCGAGAGATCGAGCTAAGAGAGAAATTTGACAACCTACAATGTATGGGTATTCGGATTTTGCTTACTGTTTGGCTGTGGCATAAGAGGTGGAGTTTGGTGATCCCTCAAACTATGAAGAGGTAATATCTTCATGTGATGCAATGAAATGGACTTATGCTATGGAGGAAAAGATCAAAGCTCTTCACAAGAATGAGACTTGGACACTTGTTGAGCCACCTGAAGGGAAGAAAATTGTTGGTCGCAAGTGGGTGTTTAAGAAGAAAGATGATACTACCGGTATTCGATACAATGCGAGATTGGTAGCTAAAGGCTATAGTCAAATAGAAGGTGTGGATTTCAATGAAGTCTTCAAACCAGTGGTAAAACATACATCTATCTGAATTTTGCTTTCATTGGTTGCTAAAGGAAATTTGGAGTTAGAGCAGCTCGATGTGAATAATGCATTCTTGCATGGTGACCTTGAGGAAAAGATCGACATGCAACAACCCTAGGGCTATGAGGTTGATGGTAGAGATAACCACATGTGTTTGTAAAAGAAGTCATTGTATGGCTTAAAATAATCACCAAGATAGTAGTATAAGAGATTTGACTCTTTTATGGCAAAGGTTGGGTTTTCTAAATCCAATTATGACAGTTGTATTTATTTCAAGAAGTTGCCGGATAGGAGCTTCATATATCTACTTCTTTTTGTGGATGACACGCTAGTCGTGGCATCAAATAAAGAGGAGATCAAGAAGGTGAAAGATCAATTAATATAAGCTTAAAATTTAAGATGAAGGATTTGGGGGTTGCCAAAAAAATTTTCAGGATGGAGATCACCAGGCATAGACCAAATGGCAAGTTATATCTTTCACAAAAGAATTTTGTTGAGAAGGTGTTAAACTGGTTCAGGATGAATGATGTGAAGCCTATGTCTACTCCTCTTGCGACCAAATTCAAACTATCAAGGCATTCGAGTCCAAAAACTGAAAATGAAGAAAGTTACATGTCGCAAGTTCCATATTCTAGTGCAGTTGGAAGTATTATATATATACTTGATGGTTTGCACTAGACCTAATATTGCTCATGTTGTCAATGTGGTGAGTCGCTATTTATCATGTTCTAGTAAGCAACATTGGGAGGCAGTTAAGTGGATCTTTCGATTTTTGAAGTGTGCTACAGATAGTTGTTTGGAGTTCGAGAAGAGTGATACAAAGTTGACAGGTTATGTTGATTCGGACTTTATGGGTGATCTTGATAAGATACGGTCTTTGACCGGTTATGTTTTCACTTTGGGTGGATGTGCAATTAGTTGGAAAGCTATCTTGCAATCTACTATTGATTTGTCTACTACAGAGACAGCATACATGGCTCTAATGGAAGGCATTAAAGAGGAAATTTGGCGTAAAGGCTTGTTTGAAGAGATTTCAACATATGGTGGTCCCACCACCATATGTTGTGATAATCAAAGTGCTCTCCACTTGGCGAAGGACTATATGTATCATGCTAGGAGCAAGCACACTGATGTCAAATTCCATTTTCTTGGACAAGTTATTTCAAATGGTGTAGTGGAGATTAAGAAAATTGGCACGGCAGAAAATATTGTTGATATGCTCACAAAGCCTTTATTAGCAAAGTTCAACTATTGTTGATATGCTCACAAAGCCTTTATTTCAAAGCCTTTACCTATCGCAAAGTTCAACTATTGTGCAGAGTTTTGGTCGTGGTCTGATGTTAGTTTACTTTTGTGTTTAGAGTGAGATTGCGAGTCAAGGTGGAGATTGTTATATGTGCCTCTAACCTCGCCTTAATTAGCAAATATCTCTGGGTCATATATGCAATAGTTGTTATTTTTTTCTTTTATCTTACTTTAATTAGAAAGTATGTTAAGGTTATATTAGCATACTTTTATATTTTAGGTTTAGTTGTTTTATATTTTGTTGAAAACTTTGTACTCTTCAGAATAATAGAGTTTATATTCCATATGAGAAATTAATCTCTCTCAATGTTGTCTTCCTCTTCTCCCATCTTTCCTCTTAGGGCTGGTAACGGGGCGAGGAATCCCCGATCCCCGCAAGGACCCGACCCGACGGGGACGGGGATTCCCCGGTTCATTCCCCCCGTGGGGCCGGGGACGGGGGCCAACCCGTCCCCGTTTGTTAAATGGGGTGGGGACGGGGATTGCTATCCCCGCCCCGCGGGGTCCCCGTCCCCGATTAAAAATAATATATATATATATTAATTTAAATTATTTACAATTTTACCATTTTTATAAATTATCTAATTAAATTTCGTTTTGCTTAAACATTTGGAGTATTTTGTTTTTGAAAATTTTGTTTAGTTGGTTTGTTGAGCTTTATTTTGAATAATTTGTATGTTTATCATGTGTGTTAGTGTGTATTAGTATTGGATTTTTTTTTTTTAAATCAAACAAAGCTTATAGGTATATGGGGATCCCCGTGGGGATCGGGGATCCCCACGAGGATGGAGACGGGGTGATAACTCCCCCCGTCGGGAAGTCAGGGATGGGGATTCCCGTCCCCGACTCTCGCGGGGACAGGGACGGGGAGACCCCTCCCCGTCCCCGCCCGCCCCGTTACCAGCCCTATTTCCTCTAAATCCCTAACAATTTATCTTTCAACCAGTCCGTACTCAACTAGTAACGCAAAATTTAGATTACAAATCCGCACTTAGGGGCCGTTTGGTATGAGGGAAAGTAACAACTTTCCCTTGAAAGTTGAGGTTGTGAAAAGTTTTCATATGTTTGGTTGAAAAAAAAGACCATGTAAAGTAATGGTCAAATTGTAATTACTTTCCCTTTGACCGATGAAAAGGATTCACAGGGGGAGGGGGTGTGAAACGGATTACATCATGGGTGGGAAAGTAGGAAACACGTAAAATTCCAATTTCACTATTTTCTAACGTTAAAATTCTTCTCTTTTGTCATGTCTTCTTTTTAAAAACCCTAACTTTAGCAAAGAACTTCTCCACCGTCTTTCTTTTCAAAACCGTAGCGCAAGCTAATCTCGGTAGGTCATATAATTTTTTGTAATTTTTTTTAAGAATCTTTTTTTATTGCCTTTGATATTGTTTTATTGATAATGGATTTTTATTGAAAACTCATTGAAAGAAACATGCGCAATACCTTTTCTTTAGGTGAGATCTATCAACAAAAAGATTGCCAAAATTTATATAGGAAGCATGCCCCTTGGATAAAGTTCGGGTAATCATATTTCTCATAATAGAAAAGCAAGAATTAAATATCTATTTTTGCCGGGTATATAAGTAATTTTCTTAATTTATTTATATACAAACCATTGATTAATGTGAAAATTAAAACATAGTTAAAATTAAAATAATTGATATTCATTGAAGGGTAAAATTGAGAATAAACATAACTTTGCATGGAAATGTTATTCATAACAAACAAAGGAATTCATTTTGCATGTATTTTAATTGTAATTTTCAAGGTTCATACCAAACACGTATTGCTACTTTACAGGAAAAGTAAATACAGGGAAAATAAATGCAAGGAAATACTTTGCAGGGAAAGTGTTTCCATGCAAAGTACCAAACGGGCCCTTACAATCGGAAACCTGTTGCTACCATTGTATCTAGTGGGACTTGAACTCAGGTCTTAAATTTTTTATACCGATGTTGTTATAGTGGGGCCAATGTCACTGGAGTGAAACATTTTACTCACTCCATAAACTTTATATTAAAATAGTTGGAATACTTTTATTATTTTATAATAATAAAGGTACATTTATTTTTTTTAAATGCTTGATAACAATACAAAGATATGTACTTCATGTGATAACTTGAAAAGCTTATATTAAGTCTTGCCTTAAGAGGAGAGTTACAGCATAGGGAGGGAAAGAACCCCGACCATTAATGATGGTGATAGAGAGAGAAGCCCGAGTAATATTGTGGGCGACGTTGTTAGCAGATCGCGGGATAAAGTGCACCGATGTGTGAGGACAATGAAGCATGATATTTCGGCAGTCAGTAACAATAGATCAGAAATAGGAAGCATCATCAGCTGTTGATGCAATGGCCTGAGAGACAAGCAACGTATCAGGTGATTATGTCTTATAGTTGAATTAATCTATTCAAATCAAATAGTTAAAACTCAAATATGAAGCAAATTGAAAAGAATAAAATCATGAGAAAATTCTAATGAAAGATTGTTGTTTTTATTCAAATTCAAAATAAAATTAAAATGCAAAAAAGAACCGGCCTTGCAATTTGGTGGGGCATTTAATATTAATGAATTGAAGTGGTCCATGAGAAATAGTATATAATTAGCATGTGATGGTGGTAAATGGATCTTCTGGAACTTATCAAGATGGGATCCACTGTTATAAGAACAGGACGCATATAAAAGGACAATGAAATTAATAACAAATAATAATAATAGTTATTTATTTAAAAAATTCTACTTAAAAAGCTTGTTGTTTTCAGCTACTTCTCATGAACGTAATAGCATCGACTTGAACATTTATTTTTTGATTGATTAATCGGCAACTACTCCCAAATCAATTATTCACTATAATTTTTTATAATTAAATTTTTTAAAAGCTAAATGCAACTTTATATGTACATCATCTTTTCATATATTCACTATTTTAAAATAATATTTTTTTGCTATGCATCCTCCATACAAAAAAAATTTAATGAGAAATGTGACAAATCGAACTTAAAAAGCGCATTTAGTGGAAATTTATCTTTCAACGAGTGTGTACTTAACTAGTAACACAAAATTTAAGTTGTAAGTCCTTACTTACAATCGAAAACCTATTGCCACCACTGTATCTAGTGGGACTTGAACTCCATTTTTTATACTAATATTGTTGCAATGGGGCCAATGTCAGTGGGCTATGAACCCTTTGGTTCACTCTATAAATTTTATATTAAAATAGTTGAAATACTTTTATTATTTTATAATAATAAATGTATATTTATTTATTTATTTTAAGATGCATGATAATAATACAAAAATATATACTTAAGGTGATTGTGTCTTATAGTTGAATTAATCTATTCAAGTCAAACAGTTACTCCGCCGTTCCTTTTAATTTTTCACAAATTCATGTTTTTTTATCTGTTATTTTTTAATATTAAAAAGTTTATTATTTTTTTCAAAATTACCGTTAACTCTTTATTTAACTCTCTTATTGAAATTAAATATGAGAGAGAAAAATAAAAATATAAATTAGAGATAATTTAAAAAAATATAATTTTTTTATAAAATTTTGTAAAATAACTAAGTTTCTTAGTATGTGAGATTTAATTAATCATAACAGATAAAAAAGAACGGAGAGAGTAAAACTTAAATATGAAGCAAATTGAAAAGAAAAAAATCATGAGAAAATTCTAATGAAAGATTGTTGTTTTTATTCAAATTCAAAATAAAATTAAAATGTAAAAAAAACCGGCTTTGCAATTTGGTGGAGCATTTAATATTAATGAATTGGGGTGGTCCATGAGAAATAGCATATAATTAGCATGTGATGGTGGTAAATGGATCTCCTGGAACTTATCAAGATGGGATCCACTGTTATAAGAACAGGACGTGTATAAAATGACAATGAAATTAAAAACAAATAATAATAATAATAATAATAATAATAATTGTTATTATTATTATTATTATTTATTTAAAAAATTTTACTCAAAAAGCTTGTTGTTTTCAGCAACTTGTCATAGACGTAATAGCACCGACTTAAATATTTATTTTTCTATTGATTAATAGGCAACTACTCCCAAATCATTATTATTATTATTATTATTATTATTATTATTATTGTTATTATTATTATTATTTATTTATTTATTTAAAAAATTCTACTCAAAAAGGTTGTTTTCAGCAACTTGTCATAGACGTAATAGCACCGACTTAAATATTTATTTTTCTATTGATTAATAGGCAACTACTCCCAAATCAATTATTTAATATAATTTTTTATAATTAATTTTTTTAAAAGCTAAATGCAACTTTATATGTACATCATCTTTTCTTTTATTCACTATTTTAAATCACTATTTTAAAATAATATTTTATAGTTATGCATATTTCACAAAAAAATATTTAATGAAAAATGTGACAAGTCCCACTAAACGAGTGTGCTCTTTATCTTAAATTTATCTTTCAATCAGTGTACTTAACTAGTAATGTAAAATTTAAGTTGCAAATCAGCAATTACAATCAGAAATTTGTTACCACCACTGTATCTAATAAGACTTGAACTTGAGATTTAAATTTTTTATATCGATGTTGTTACAGTGGAGTCAATGTCACTGGGCTATAAACCCTTTGGTTCACTCCATAAACTGTATATTAAAATAGTTGAAATATTTTTATTATTTTATAATTGATAACAATACGAAGATATATACTTGAAGGGATTGTCTTATAGTTGAATCAATCTATTCGAGTTAAATAGTTAAAACTCAAATATAAAACAAATTGAAAAGAATAAAATCCTGAGAAAATTGAAAGATTAATGTTTTTATTCAAATTTAAAATAAAATTAAAATACAAAAAAAAAACCGGCTTTGCAATTTGGTGGAACATTTTACATCAATGAAGTAGGGTGGTCCACGAAAAATAGATAGATTTCATTCCACTCATTAGAAAAAGAGCTCTCATTAAGAGAGTTTACTAAAGATAGATTTCATCATCTTGGATCTTGCTCGAAGATAGATAAAATCATATCTAAGATAATTAAACTTGCTCTTCATGCGAAATCTTTTTACCTTAATACTCATGCCAAAAATAAATTTTCATTATATAGTTTATTGAGAGAATTTCTTCAAGCATATATTTTTGCCAAAATCTTCTAACCTTCATATCTTCAAGCGTCACCTCATCAAGAGTCTTTTCCATGTTATTATCCTTGTCACCTTGATTGCCAAATTAACTCATTTGCCATGTGGCCATTGCTTATGCCATGCACGCCAATTACTTGCTTGTCACATAATGTCAATTTAGGCTTCCATACCTAACAAAGGACTACAATTCAATGCTTTATGTAATCAGTTGATCATGTCTTCTCAGTTCTCACACAGCCACACACTCACACTCTATGTACGTCCACATTTGAGAAATTATTGCTGAATTAATTTGGGCCACTCGAAATGCTTTCTATAAATAAGCATATCAAGTCTTCTTACAAGCGGACAAGTGCACACTCTCAAATCTCCAATTAGCTAGATAATGGCTCTCCCTCTCACAGTGAATTTCATTGCAAAAAATAGAGAAGAAGAGGAACAAGAAGAGAAAACCTACAAAAAAAAAATATGACCAAATCATCCTCACCCTTCCTGAATACACTATGAAACATGCATCATCATCAACATCATCATTAGTCATGCAAGCCTGTCAGTACCGGCAGTACCAGGGCTTCTGGTTTTGGCCAGAGCTGATGATCCCGGGAGTCATAGCCGCACAAGACCACTTCGTTCCTCGCCCAACTGACATCCTTATATGCTCATCACCCAAAGTTGGCACAACTTGGCTCAAGGCCCTAGCCTTTGCCACCTTGAACCGCAATGACCAATCATGCCAACAGAGTTTGCTTCTCTCTCATAACCCCCATGTTTGTGTACCCATTTGGAGCTCCGCCTTTATGGTAGAAAAAGGTTGCCGGATCTCACTATTGCAGTATAAGTTGCCTCTTGGTGATGCGTTTGATGCATTTGTAAAGGGGTCCACCTGGCTGGGCCATTCTAGGATCATGTTTTGGGGTACGCCAACCTAGTGAATCCTAATAAGGTTTTGTTCATGAAGTATGAGGAGTTGAAGAGTGATATTGCTGTTAATTTGAAGAAGTTGACTGAGTTCATGGGTTGTCCATTCACTGGGGAAGAGGAGAGAGATGGTGTCTTAGAGAAGATAGTGGGCATGTGTGGCTTTGAGAGTTTGAGAAATTTGGATGTGAATAAAAATGAAATAGTATGATCAGACTGTTAAGATAATGATGTTTATTTTAGTTTCGTTAGGATATCTTTGATTTAAATATTTAAGTTAGTTGTGTGTTGATTAAAACTCAAATTAGTAGAGATTATCTTTCTAGAATTTTGCCTTTATAAATGCTTCAATGATTATGAATAAAATGTGCAGTTTTCTTCATCTCTTCTTTTAAGTTATTAGTGGTATCAGAGCTAGGTTTTTCAACAAAAGGGAGAGTTTTTTTTTTGTAGTGAAGAAATTCACAATGTCTGCAGACAACTTTGTGCAACCATCTATTCCACGTTTTGATGGTCACTACGATCATTGGAGCATGTTGATGGAAAATTTCTCAAAATCCAAGGAGTATTGGAATATTGTTGAATTTGGAGTGGCAAAACCGGATGATGGAGTAGTACCTATAGAAGCACGGCGGAAGGAACTTGAGGCATCAAAGTTGAAAGACTTGAAGGCGAAGAATTACTTATTTCAGGCCATTGATCGATCTATTTTGGAGACAATTCTTTGCAAAGAACCTCCAAGGATATATGGGATTCGATGAAGAAAAAATATCAAGGCTCATCAAGAGTGAAGCGTGCACAACTTCAAGCCTTGAGAAGAGATTTTGAAAATCTACAGATGAAGGATGGAGAATCTGTTAACAATTATTTTGCAAGAACCATGGGATTGGCCAATAATATGCGGTTTCATGGGGAGAAGATGGACGATGTCACTATTGTTGAAAAAATATTGCGATCTTTGACAGTAAAATTTGACTACATAGTTTGCTCAATTGAAGAATCAAAGGACATAGATGCACTCTCAATTGATGAACTTCAAAAGCTCTTTTATTAGTTCATGAACAGAAGATCAACCGTAATTTTATTCTCTGAGGAGCAAAGCTTTTTGAAGGCCCTCTACAACCAACAACTTCTCAATATTACGAGGTAGAGGTCGAGGTGGAAGTAGAGGAAGAGGAGGTGCAGATAGAGGCTACAGTATGGCAAAGCAAATACCGATGATGGTTATCTACAAAGTAAAGGAAGAGGACGAGGTCAACAATTTGATAAATCTAAAATTGAGTGTTTTAGATGTCATCGATTTGGTCATTACCGTTCTGAATGTTATACCAAGCTACCTAATGACAAAGATAAAGGAGAAAAAGTTAAATTTTTCGGAAAAATAAAAGAAGCGTAGACTTTGCTAATGGCAATTCAAGATAGTCGGGAATCTCACAAATCGGATATTTGGTTTTGTGGACATCGGTTAGTAGCAACCATATGTGTGAAAGTAAGTCCTTCTTTTCTTACTTAAATGAAGATTTTCACCCCTATCGTTAGCTTTGGAGATTGCTTCTACGTGAATGTGATGGGAAAAGGGTGATATTAATATAAAAACCAAGAATGATTTTGTAGAAAAAATTTCTAATGTTTTTTATGTTCCTGACTTGAAAAGTAACTTTCTGAGTGCTGGTCAGTTGCAAGAAAAGGGATATATAATTACTATTTAAAAGAGTACTTGTGAAATATATGATCCTTGTAGAGGTGCAATTGCAATTGTGCCAATGAGTTCAAATAGGTTGTTTCCTATAAAGATTGAATGTGCTCAACCTTGTTTGATGGCTAAAACAAAAGACCCTTCATGGCTATGCCATTATCGGTATGGTCCTTGAGCTTTGGTGGATTGAAGACACTCCAAGAAAAGAATATGGTGATAGGCCTTCCTAAAATCACTATTCCCTCCCAAGTTTGTGAAGAGTGTGTTGTTGGCAAACAACATCGTACTCCTTTCTCTCAAAGAAAGTCTTGGAGAGCAAAAGATGTTTTAGAACTTGTTCACTCTGATATTTGTGGACCAATAAATCCTACTTCTAATGGAGGTAAAAGATATTTTATTACTTTCACTGATGATTATTCTCGGAAAACTTGGGTTTATTTTTTACAGGAGAAATCAGAAGCTTTTAGTGCATTTAAAAGCTTCAAGGTATATATTCAAAGTGAAACCAGGAAGCCTATTAAAACAATTCACACTGATCTGAAGGAGAGTACTGCTCAAAAGACTTTGAAAGTTTTTGTAATTATCATGGCATCCGAAGAGATCTCACAGCTTCCTATTCCCCACAACTGAATGGTGTATCAGATAGAAAAAATCGAACCATCCTCAATATGGTGCGAACCTTGTTAACAAAGGGCAGAATTCCGAAGAATTTTTGGCCAGAAGCAGTGAATTGGAGCATTCATATCTTGAATAGAAGTCCTACTTTTGCTGTTCAAAACAAAACACCAGAAGAAGCATGGAGTGAAAGAAGACCAGCAGTAGATCACTTCAGAATTTTTGGTTGCATTGCATATGCACATATTCCAGATGAGAAAAGAAAGAAGCTTGATGATAAGGGGCAAAAGTGTGTTTTTCTTAGGATTAGTAAAATATCCAAAGCTTTTTAAATTGTATGATTAATTAACAAAAAAAAAATGTGGTGAGTAGGGATGTTATTTTTGATGAGGAAAGCACTTGGAATTGGAGTGAGCAGCAGCCTACTTCAATTATAATTAGTGATGAAGCTGAAGAAGAAGGAGAGCAAGTCCAACATCAAGAAATTTCAACTAATGAAGCCTCAATTACTACTGAACTTTCACTAACAGCAGCAGAGACATCAACTAAATCCCCTATTATTCGTGTCTGAAAATGGCCGACTTGGATGGCAGATTATGAAGTAACAGATTTCAACCAATCTAAAGACCTTGCTACCCACTTTGCTTTATTTTCAAATTGTGATCCTTTATCTTTTGAAAAAGTGATCCAACATTCAAAGTGGAAAAAAGCTATAGATAATGAAATTCCATCTGTTGAAAAAAATAAAACATGGGAATTAACTGAACTTCCCAAAGTGCAAAAAACAATTGGTTTAAAGTGGGCATACAAAGCAAAATTAAACAAGAAAGGAGAGATGTCAGATTTGATCAGATTTACATATACTAATTATGCAGGAGATTTAGATGATCGGAAAAGCACATCCGGTTATGTATTTATGATGGGTTTTGGAGCTATCTCATGGTCATCAAAGAAGCAACATATTGGTATTCCTTCAACTACTGAGGTTGAATTTGTAGCAGCAACATGTGCCTCTCAAGTAGGGTGGTTGAGAAATATTATTGAAGAAATTAAAAAATGAAAGCATTCATGCAAGGAAGATAACTTTAAACTTATGAGATAAACATAAGTTTAAGGGAGGGTGTTAAGATAATGATATTTATTTTAGTTTGGTTAGGATATCTTTGATTTAAATATTTTAGTTAGTTGTGTGTTGATTAAAACTCAAATTAGTAGAGATTATCTTTCTAGAATTTTGCCTTTATAAAGGCTTCAATGATTATGAATAAAGTGTGCAGTTTTCTTCATCTATTCTTTTAAGTTATCACAGACATATTACCCAAGTTTGGAAACGAGGCGTTTTTTAGAAGAGGAGAGGTTGGTGATTGGGTTAACTTTATAACTCCGGATATGGCCCAACGGCTTGATGAAGCAATGGAACAAAAACTCCAGGGCTCTGGTCTATCCTTCAAAGCATGAACCATGCATGCTCATGTTCTTCTTGTCAATGTGCGCGTTGTGGCCATATAGGATCTCTATATGCTACTGCTTTTAAGGTTTGTCAATGCAATATATCCCTCTAGCATATGTGTTGCAACTTAATTTAAGTTGGTTGACTTAATTTATTTATGTATTTTTACGAAGGCATCACCTCTGGGCCTTTGGTGATGTACATCTTTTTGTTTTTGATCTTGTTCTTTTCTTTTTCTCCACCATCCACCCATATTTCTACTTCGAGATGCTAGAGTTGGTTTCTACTGTTTCAGCTTGGTCTGTTTTTCTAATTTTCTAATAAAGTTATAGTTTATTTATTTTTATAAAAAAATAAAAATTACATACGTGATGAAACTTCATACTTAACTTTAGTCTGCATTTTCTATCATCTCTCTTTCACATGTGAAAGAGAGACAGCTGTTAACATAATAGTTAAACAATGGAATCGGTGGGTCTGAATCAGACTGAGTGATAATATTATTGGCAGGTCGATTGATTGATTGATTGAGACACAAATTTAGATCCAAGTCCAACCCAAGAACTACTCTCTTTGGTGCATGCACATGGCAAGGCCCAGTTTTCAATAAATAATATATATCCCATTCTTTATTTGAGGTTCACCATCCAAATGCCTTATAAGTAAGCTCCAAGTATGTTGCCATAAAAGGACTGTATTTTGCTTCATTTATATACTCCCCTAACGGTTTTTGTGGATACAAAACAGATAGACAAAAACAAATGGCCAACAACACCCTCCTGGCCAAACAACTGACCGGGAACCAAAAACTCACTGTCCCAGTTCTTGAACCGGGTCCACGCCACCAGGAGTCACTCCACCAGTGGGGTCAACATGTTACGCAGAGAACACCAGACTACGACGTAGAGTAGAAGTATACTCATCAAAGCTCGCCTGCTGTGAGGGAGGAGCTGCAGAAAACCACAGTATCAGAACATGAACAATCTTCGAAATCACAGCAGAAGAGGACAAACAATCAGCATTAAAAATGCAATCATTTCTAGCAACCCCCAACGTTATATGGATTAGAAGATTGTCATATTGGTTGATGGTAGTTTTTAAATTATTTTTAATAGAAAATTTTAGATATCCAAATTAGATCTCAAATCCAACTTGAATATGAATATGTGATATAAAGTGAATTTTTAATTAATCTCTCCATTTTCATTTTTAATAAAGAATTTAAGATATCCAAATTAGATCTCAAATCCAACTTGACTATAAATATGTGATAAAGTGAATATTTAATTAACCTCTCCATTTTCATTTAGGAATATTTTATATATATAATATGAGTAAGCTATTGCACTCCCATATGGTTATAATAGTTAAATCGTTATCAAATTATTTGATATTTTTATTTCAATTTTTAAATTATAAAAAAATTTAATTTGATATATCAATGTAATTAATGTTTAATTGAGTTACTCATAAGCTAACCTAAGATAATAAATCACACAACTTATATCACGTCAACCACATGCCATAACCTTTTGAGAGGAAAAAATCAACGGCCCGTTTGGATGCAAGGAGTGATCCCCAAGGATTGGGGATCACTCCTTGTGGCATGTACAAGCCCATGTTTGGGCATGTACAAGATGGCATGGGAAAGGAAAGAGGGGGCGATATATGCCCCTCAAACCCAGCATGCTGGTTCCCCTCATTTTGGTGGGTTTGAACAAACCTGGGTAAGGAAGTTACTAATATACCCTAACAAATAAATACAATAATCTTTATTATGGAGGTACAAAAATAAATACATTAATAACTTAATATATATTATTTGATTAAAATAATAGAGGGTATAAAAGTAATTTTATTAAAATTTTTCTCTATACCCTCTCCTATTCATATCCTCATTCCTTCCAACCAAACATTACTTTTGTTTTCATCCTCAATCCCTTTCACTATTTCTATCCCCATCCCCATTCCCTTCCCCTTCCCCATCCCCATCCCCATCCCCATCCCCATATTCCCATTCCCTCCAACCAAACGGGCCCTAAGGAGTGTCGAGAGATAAGATTTCTGGCATGATTTTGAGTTGGTGGTCATGTATCTACATACATTTTAAAGCAATGTTATTTTTATTGATTTATCCTTCAATTTTTTAATTATGATTTTAGTACAGCTCACAAAATTGTACAATCATCTGGGTTGCCAGAAGCTCACTCCCCAATTCTCACTTCCAACACAAGAGGCCAAGCATTCTGCCATGCATGGTTGAAGAGTGAAATTTTAGTGGCAAACTCACAGTTGGTCATTGCTGGATGCATAAATATACATTCACAAATTCACAATAAGGGTAGGTATACATTCACACAATAAAAAAAAGGCATACTGCATTGAAATTTTTTAAAAAAAAATATGAATAAGCATAAGAGTAATTATTTATAATAGATTAATTAAAAAAAACAGAAAAATGAAAGACTAACTATTCCAGAGGTGGCATTTAATTTGCTTGGGCATTTGATTTATTATTTATTTATCCTATATAATAAATATGATTTTTAAAAAAAAATAGATAAATCACTTTAATTAAAACGCAAAAAACAAACAAATAAATATGATTTTTTTTTATTTTTTTTAATAAATTTGTGGTTTATTCACTTTACTCAGAGAAAAAAAAAACAAACAAATATAGATTTTACTTGTTTGAATATATTATATTTTTTTTATATTACAATGTTATTAATATAAAAGATTGGGCTATAACATGGATGTAGTAAGAGATCAAGATTTCACCATCAGGGCAATTTTAATTTTGCTTGGATTTTTAGAATTTCTAGCAAAGCAAGTGATGACGATAGTTTAATTAATAAAGCTTGGCTCTTTAATAGGCTAATAGCTTGAGTGGAGTACAAGAAATCTTTTTATTTTAAAATAAGCGAGACGTTATAATAGTTTAATCAAGCTTAGCTGATATGTGATAGCCTTGAGCAGCGGAGCAAGAGAAAGTTTTTTATTATTCAAATCAGTGAACAAGCATCTTTTACTCTTTCCATAATAATTGCCGATCACTCCAACTTGTTTCAAAAAATAATTAATAATAACAAATAAAAAGAAAAGAAAGCAAGAAAACTTTATTTGAATATAGTTAAGATTTATTAGAAACGAAAAAAAGAAATTCTCCTTGAGAAGCTAGTCCATATACACCAAACAACCTGTAGAAACGATTGCACAGACCTCCACATTTATTTTTCTATGGATTCAAATCAATAATTTATAGCCAACGACTTTCGGGTCTATTGGTACACGGGTCGCCGATAGAGTTCTCACCGAGTGGTGAGAGTTCGATTCTCGGCTGAGGGAATATTTCTGGGAGTTGTGAATAGTGGTTGTGTACGGGTGGTTCCAGCGCCCACGTGAGCGCGGCCCCGTCCTCACTTGTTCCACCAAGGCTTGTGCACGCCCCTGGGGTCTCTAGTGGGTTCGCCCCGCTCCTCTTCCTAAAAAAAAAATCAATAATTTATAATATCTTTATTGTTTCATGGAATCGTGTGTGCAAACTGAAAGGAGGATGGGATGTGTGAATTTCAAAGACTTCAATCACGACCTCATTAAAAATTGGTGGTGAAAGTTTGTAAAATTCGATACTGTATGTTGCTTATTGATGATCTCGTTCAAACTGTCACCACCAAGGTGTCCTAACTGTCTGGCAATGAACCAAGAAGAAACAACGCATTAATTTCATCATTGAAATTAACCCCCATAGTGGTCAACTGATTCAACAAGTCTTGAAAATCACTTAAGTGCTCAGCAATGGATCTCTCATCTTTGTATTTCAAGTTGGAGAGCTTCTTAACTGCAAACACCTTGTTCATTCCAGTCTTCCTCTCATAAAGAGCTACTAGCTTTCCCCAAGCTACATGTGCATTTTTCTCTTGGGCTACATGGTGGAATACACTAATATCCACCAACTTCCTGATCGTTCCCAAAGCCTTCCTATCTAACTTCTTCCAGTCATCATCAGACATCTCCTTAGGCTTTGCTGAATCACCCAGTACAGGATCAAACAAATCCTTGCAACACAGATAATCCTCCATCATTGGCTTCCAAATTGAGTAATTTGTCGCCGTTAACTTCATCATGGATCCTGCATCTCCTTCCATGACAAATAAGTGAACAAATAGCTCTGATACCAGTTGTTGGGGAGCCCGGGGTATACAACACACAGCGGACAAAACCTGGCAGTCAACACTATTCACCCTCTTTGGATCAAACGACAAACAAATACACAATTCTCATTCAAAAACCAATGTACATCATTTTTCATGAAGAATCCTTGTGGGAAAACTCCTCACTACAAAGAGAAACCATAAGGACCTAGAGTGTTCAATTGGTATGGGAAGTGCTACAGTGTTCTTCTTCTCCCTTAATCTACAACCTAGTTTAATCCGGCTAATCAATGCATACAAACATACAATAAGCCTCTCTTGAGCAAATAAGAACACACAACAAGATGATAAACAACTTACCCTAGCAACCTTCCCACATTCTTGCAACCCCTAGCTTAGGTTTATAAGAATGAAGAAGAAGAGTACAAATATACCTTCACTTCTTCTTCTTTGAGCTCACAAGCTCGGACCCGAAGCTCTAGGATGTCTTCAAGGTTTCCCCTTTGATGGATGTTGAAGCCCTAGCCCGTAGCCCTCTCTCCCTTTCTTTTCTCTCAAGAAACCTCAAAGAATGCACTCTTCATTGAAGAGAGAATAAAGAGTTAAGTATCTCATTCGGGATGCTACAGTATCCCATACGGTCTCCATGCGGGCCGCATGGCACCTGCATAAAATTCCCAGAACTATAAATTCTCTCACTGCTGCTACAGTACTATTGCTACAGTATCTTTGCTTCAGTACCTGGCAGAAAAGAAAATTTTCAGTGAGCCGCATGGAGCTCGTAAGGTTTACAGCCATTCTCTGCATCCCCGTTGCTACAGTAATTTCTGCACAAACTCAATATTGAGTTATACATTCATCTTAGAGCTTCAAATAGGGCTGGACACCTCACAAAGTGCACGAATAAAAAAATTCATTTTTTTTAGGAAGGCATTTCAAGTTGTCGATCTATTTTAATTTCTCCTTGGAATTGATCCAAAATCAAAAATGAAAGACCTACCTTGTTTGAATTGACAGATGGCTCAAGGGTAGAACACCCAAAGATGTGTAGCCAAACTTTTTTTTGCTAATTATGAGAACCCCTTTATCCTAGTTTTATTTTTTACGTCTAGAGCCAAATTCATTTACTAGAAATCTACTTTCATCTTCTTCCTATGCTTCTAGAGGGCAGGGATTCAAGGATTTGGCGTTGATACAAGAATGATAATTTTTCTATGAAAAACTTTTACAAATTCTTGAATGATGGTGGGCTTTAATGCCCCTTCAGCAATTTTCTTCCTTTACTACTAGAGGGCAGGGACTCAAGGATTTGGTGTTGGAACAAGAATGATAATTTTTATGTGAAAATCTTTTATAAATTCTTGAACGATGGTGGGCTTTGATGCCCCCTTAGCAAATCACAGGAAAGAAGAGTGCCCGCTTAAAATAAAGCTTTCTTTTGGCTTGCTTTAGATAATAAGATATTGACAGTGGAGAATCTAGCGATCACTTGCTCCATAATTGTCGTTCCGCATTTAGGATCTGGACATATTTTTGTAAACTTTTCAATGACCCACTTACCCTATCCACCCTTGATGAAGCATGGACCTCTTGGGTTATTTCTATACACCTTTCAATGACCCGAGAACCTCCTTATCCAAGCAATCTACTGATCTATTTGGATTAAATAGAATAATTGCATTTTTTATTACATAGCATTAGAACATCATTAGATTATTTGTAAAATTAACTATATGCTTATAATTGCATAGATAAATATAGTTCCAAGCACCTAAAAAGCATTACTAGAGGAGTCTCTCTCGACGATCAAGTGAAACCTCACATATGTGGGACCACTTTTGCCTGTCCATAGAAGACAACTAAACTTCCAAAGTGATCCTCCAAATTCAATTATGTGATAGTAGCCATCTCTACATGTTTTTAGACGTACATAACTACATTAATCCATGCAATAAGCATATATATAATCAATTTTACAAATAATCAAATGCATAAAATGACTAAAACATCCTTATCAAAATCTCTAATTGATTATTTTTAAAATAATAAAATGCCCAAAATTCTCTTGCTTATTTTTATTTGTGTTTTTACCAAAATTTGTGAATATCGTTGTTTTATTATTTTTATATTTCGATAAAAATAGGTATGGTGTTATAATTTATTTATGTTTACTTTAAATTTGTTATTCACTTTTTAATTAATTTATTTGTGTAGTGTATTATAAAGTAATTTGGTTTATTGTTAATAAAAAATTATTTATAATTGTGCTTACGTAATTCATATATTAATTAAGTCACATTCACGAGAATTCAGCTATGACGAGTGTAAAATATTCTCACAATGTGAATCACACATTTAATATTCTATTCATTTGGGAAATTATTATTGAAGAGGAACCATTCCAAATGCTTTCTATAATAAGCCTATCATGTCTTCTCGCACGCGCACACACGCTCAAGTCTCCAACAAGATGGCTTTTCCTTTCAGTGCCAAAAACAGAGAAGAAGAAGAAGAAGAAGAAGAAGAAGAAGAAGAAGAAGAGAAAACCTACCAAAAATATGGCCAACTCATCCTCACCCTTCCTCAATACACTATTAAACATGCGTTGTCATCATCATCATCATTATCGTCATCAGCCATGCAAGTTCTTCAGCACCGTCAGTACCGTCAGCACCAGGGATTCTGGTTTGAGCCGGATTGGATGCTCCCGGGAGTCATGGCAGCACAAGATCACTTCACTCCTCGTGCAAGTGACATCCTCGTATGTACACCCGTCAAAGTTGGCACAACTTGGCTCAAGGCTCTAGCCTTCGCCACCTTGAACCGTAACGACCAGACAGGTAAACAGAGTTTGCTTCTATCTCACAACCCCCATCACTGCGTCCTGAACTTGGAGTTCAATCTTTATGGTAGAAATAGGTTGACAGATCTCACTGTGGGCACATCTCCAAGACTTCTAAGCACTCACATTCCTTGCCAGTTGTTCCCTACTTCATGGCTTAGTTCTGGGTGTAAGTTTGTTTATCTCTGTAGGAACCCTAAAGACACCTTTATTTCTTACTGGAACTTTGTCAATAAAATTATGAAAGACGTGAATTATAAGGTGCCTCTTGGTGATGCGTTCGATGCATTTCTGAAAGGGATTCACTTGGCTGGGCCACTTTGGGATCATGTTTTGGGGTTCTGGAATGCCAGCCTAGTGAATCCAGATAAGGTTTGGTTCATGAAGTATGAGGAATTGAAGAGTGATACTGCTGTTAATTTGAAGAAGCTGGCTGAGTTCATGGGTTGTCCATTCACCGAGGAAGAGGAGAGAGATGGCGTCTTAGAGAAGATATTGGACATGTGTAGCTTTGAGGGTTTGAGAAATTTGGAGGTGAATAAGAATGGAACTGCAACTACTGACATATCACTCAAGTTTGGAAACGATGCTTATTTTAGAAAAGGAGAGGTTGGTGATTGGGTTAACTTTTTGACTCCAGAGATGGCTGAAAGACTCGACCAAGCAATGGAACAAAATCTCAAGGGCTCTGGTTTATCCTTCGAACCATGAAACATGCATGCTTGTGCATGTTCTGTTTGTCAATGCACTATTGTGCCCATCTATCATCTATATATGCTGCCACCTGTGATGTTTCTCAATGCGCTATGCCCTACTACTTATAACAAAAAGAAACATGAATTGTTTAAAGAGTAACCAAGGGGAAGTTTAATTTTAACGAACTAAGATCGTTGATTAATTCAAAATTATAATCAAGTATTTTAATTTGGTCCATCTATAATTAAACCACAAATAGAACATCCGGAAACGTCGCTTATAAAATAAAAAAAGGGATATTAATTAAGACTTCCAGACATTGTAATAGATGAAAGGGAGCGCCAGTTGTCACTCACGATTCACTTGAAAGTGCGGGTCAATGCACGGTTAATTTTCTTTATAAATCACTCAAGTTTGGCGAAATTTCATTTTGCTCACCCATATTTGATTTGTTTCTAAATGATCACTCAAGTTTTTAATCCTTTCACTGGCGGGTCACCCGACTGATTAATGTTTTAATTAGCTGACATGGAGGCCGTGAGATCCTACTCAGCGCACACGTCACATTATGTTGCCACATCATTGCCCTCTTTTTCTCCAACAACACATCAATCACCGGCTTCTTCTTCTCCTCCTCACTCCCACAGTTACTCCATCGTCGGCGCAGTTCATCCACCAAACTCTGAAACAACGCATCCATCTCCTTCTCCAACCTCATCATCCTTCTCTTTAACCCACTCACAAACCCTATACCAATCTTGGAAAGGGCAAGAAGTCCTCCATGGCTGATGAGCCAGCCAACAAGAACACCTCCTCAGTCACCCTCCTGAGCTTCACCATTTCTTCATCATCCCCTCCATACCTCTTCCCTATCAGCATCATCACCATCACATTCAAAGTCACACTATTCAGGCTTTCTCTCAAGTAGATCTCTTCAGAACCATGATGATAGAGGTCACATAAAAGGTGATGAACTTCTCGGCTAAGTAAGAAGTTCATTACAGTAAAAGGTGGTCTATGATTGGGAGGGGAAGGGGGCCGATGGGAGGAAGAGGGTGGGGTTGATGTTATCATCAGCACCAAGACGAAGGTGAGGGTGAATGTGATGATGGTGTAGAGGATGATGTGGTGTTCTTCATTAGAGGAATAAAGTAGCTTTGTTATTAGTTCTTGTTCACTTTGGTTGCTAGACAGGGACTTGATAATGTGGCAACATAATGCCACGTGTTCAGCCACTTGAGTGATTAAAATGTTAATCAAGCCTCCACTTCAGCTGATTAAAACATTAATCAGTCGGATGACCCGCCAGTGAAAGGATTAAAAACTTGAGTGAGCATTTAGAAATAAATCAAATATGGGTGAGCAAAATAAAATTTGGCCAAACTTGAGTGATTTATAATTAACCGTCAAGGCACTCATATTAAGAAATTCAGTTATTTATTGTAAAGAGATGATTAAGATTCATCATGATCCTCATGTTCTTTTTCTATTAGAAATCAAATGTAGTGATTTTAGGGTGGCCTAATCTTCTAGTGTAGTGTAAGGCTGAGTTTTGACTGAAGAGTTTATTGGTCGCTTCAGTGGATTTTGTTGGTGGTATACTTTTTCTTTGAAAATCAACCGTGGCTAACTTACTGGTGATTGGTTCAAATGATCAAATTGGATTATAACAGGGGTATATATATATATATATGTGTGTGTGTGTGTGGCCACATTGTCAATGAAAAGCAACAGTATACGCGCAGGCGCAGGGGGTTGCAAATTCCAGGGTTTGGATCCGAAAATTAGTTTAAAAAATCTGAACTCACGTAGGCGCATGGTGCGAACAAGCCTTTTCGCCATGAACGGCTTTTCAGTTCCCGCTCTTCGTCTTTCGCTGTGATCTTCAAGAACCGGCCGTTTTCGAGCCTCTTCGTCTTCCGCGACCCCCTGCCTTGCTGCCTCCGTCGATTATAAAACCTAACCCATCTGTAAAATTTGAATTTGATCATTGCTTTTTCTTTTCTCTTCCTCTTTTCCCTTCAACTTTAATCTGAGCACTCGTTGATTCTCTGTTCTAATGCGCAACCAGAGAATTTGACTGTTGAATCCTAGAGAACAACGCTGTCTGTAATTTCCTGTCTTACTGCAAAAAAGGGGCGAATTTGTTCTTGAGGACAGTGCGTTTGCACGCCTCAGTCATCCTGTTCTGTCATCCCGTTCTTGCTTCTGCTTCAAAGACAAATTAGATTTTCCAACAATAAGTTGGTGGGATGATTATCAGTTGTCTAACCTTGTGCTTCTGATTCAAAATTTATGTGGATTCAAAAGTAATGCTAGGAATGTGTTGGCATACAGCATCAATTTCTTAAAGCTGAATTTATAAATCTTCTTCAGCTTTGTTCTTATCATCATCCTTCCTTTATTATTTAATACAGAGATGACTTCAGCCACCCAAAGAAATACTACGTCTTTTTTAAGTTTTAGGCTGCTGCTTGGTTGGCTTGTCATAGTTTTGAATCTTTGATGTGTTCTTTTTTAGGGATGGAAATCATGGAAATGTGGTGGTGACCTACTGTCATCAAATGAATCAGTTAGGTAGGAAATTAAACAGTGGAGCTATGAATTTGGAGATATTTTCATTGGGAAGAGATTACTTGCAGCAAGGAAGGATTGATGGGAGATCCTTCTTAAAATAATAATAATAATAATAATAATAATAATAATAATAATAATAATAATAATAATAATAATTGAAGTGTATGACCAATCTCACCTCTTTCAAAGCCTAGAAGTTGAGTTGGATCAGGAATACCAAAGAGTTCTTTCCTGGCACTGCTTGATTCAGAAAGCTACAATTCCACTCTCCTCTTCTTCACATGATAGGATACACCCCTCCATGAAATACACCATCTCCTTGCTATTAAATATAATAATCATTGGAATTGGTAAGTCTGGCTCTTAATGGAATTGGCAGGCTTTATTCATTGTGTTGTCTCCACCTATCCAGTTTTTACTTTTTACCGTTTTAGGTCTGTCGATTAGTGGAATTGGCAGGTCGATTGATTGATTTATCCACAGTGTCATCATACCCACCCATCTCTGCATTTCTATATACGACACAAAAGATCAGTATGTGTGGCCTCCGGAATGGCCTGAGCCAGTGAATTCCCTTCAAGATAAGCGCCCAAAGCACTGTCAAGAACGATGAGGTAATGCCACAATGAAATGAAATTGTCTTTATCGTTCTGGCAAAGATGAACAATCTTGAGGCCAGACATACCACCTAAATAGTGCAACATTGCTATTATTATAATAATAAAGAAGATTTTCTGTTAATCGCCATCTGTGGTTTTCTGTATGTCTGTTTTCCGCTCTTAAACTAATGACCAGCTTAATATTGGCATTCAATAGTTGCTTATTGTATGGTAGGTTGGCCAGGTACTGAAAAAGCTTAGATTGATAAGAAGATAAATCCAGACAGCCAAAATGCTAATGTACATCAAAATGGCAGAAATGCTTTTTCCCATCAATTTAAGAATGAGCCAAGTCCTAGCGGTCCTAAGAAGTCTTGCAGTGTGTACAAAGTAGAAATTTCAGATAGAAAGGATTTAACCAAAAATGGCAACAAAAGGTTCAGGGACGCTGAAGGAAGGATAAAAGAAATCTCTGCTTGAATGAGGTACTCCGAGCATCAGTTGTACCGGAACCAAAGCACTTGCAGTTACTTCAGTGGGATCACTCATAAAAAGCAATGCCTCGTCAAGGAACCATTAGAGAGCCAGTTTGCTCCTGAGAATTCCAAGATTGTTCAAACCGCAGCAGATGCAACTTCTCCACAAATGGTTCAAGGACTTCTGCTTCCTCAACTGGAGCGAAAGCCATGCAAATGCTGAGTTCCTGGACAGCTTCTCCGTACCTCCTGCAAATGAGAATTAGAAGATTCTCCAAGAAATGAGCTCTTGGAGGTAGAAAATTTCTGATCTAGTAGGGGGCTAAGGAGAGTTTACTTGCTATAGTATAAAAGCATGCCAAGATCCCTCCTCAGAGACCAATTGTGAGGCTGAAGAATCAGCAGCCTTTCTGATGCCATGATCGCCAACCTAGAAATCAAACAGAAGGTTAGTGTTTTTTGCTCGATGTACTTGAAAAAAAATTGATCCGGAAGACAGTAAATTATGTCTAATGTTCTAATGTTCTTTAAAGAAAGAAGCATGAGTTGAATCATGAATGTGCTCTAATTAGCCTTATGAACGCAAACAACCAAGGCAAAGATGACCAGATAAAAACACTACATTTTGATCGTCTTCTCATATCCTTAGAAGACCCCAAGTTTTGTGAACAATGCGGGGTGGAGTTTGTAATTTTAATCTGACTATATCAACAAATTTCCATGAAATATGCAAACAATAGGTCAATATCTTACAAGATGATTTCAAATTAAAAAATCAGCAACTTTTACCATTGTTTATTCATAACAAGATGACACCATTTAATTTAGATCACAGACAGTATGTCTGGAAACATGGAAAGCTAGGGAATGCTATGCACAATTTTATCAGATGGCTAGAAAAAGGAAGCTAATGGACATCTATTTGATGTTATGATATATGGGCAATGAAATATCCATGGCATCATGGATTGTAGAAACTTTAGAATGGCTACAACAACAAATGATTGTTCATCTTTTTGGGTGCTCATTTATGTGGGCTTGGTTGATGATTCAATGCCCAACAGGATATATCATGACATATGCCTTTAATGATTCTTTTACAATCTTTCAAAATACATCCTTTATTTTCTAAGGTAAGCATGTTTTTCACTATTTTTAGCAGTATCATAGTAATAAGGACCAAGTTGGTGGTGGTACCTCAGATCTCGAGGGCGTAACAAAGGAGCCATTGAACTCTCTGCGGTGTTTGGTTTACCACTGCCATGAATCGATCTCAAGGGAGAAGTCAGCATTAATCCGTGAGTTGATCTCGAAGCCCTCTTCCAGTGAAGCCTCTATTATTAAAGGGGAAACATAAGGTTTCAGATATAGCAGGATAAGACTTGAAGACAAAATCATTTGCCTAGTTAAGTCATTATATGCTTTAACTTACAATCAGATTAGCTAGCGCAATCCCAATAATATCTCTATTAGTTGCAATATCAAGTTGCAGAAGAGATCTCCCATCCAGATCTGAAGCCTTTGATCTAGGATTCTCTACGCATTTACCATTAATAATGGCAAACAGGCTGTGCCCTGAGCTAACCTTGAAAAGTTCCTGCAAATGAGAAGAGTCATCAATCATTCTATACTAGGCAAATAAGCAACTTAAGTGATTAAGCAAGGAAATAAGCTGCCACCAGAAGGAAATGATATGATGGCGTGATATGATTAGGAGTTTAAAATTACCCGATGACTAGAAATGAGAAGACTTTGTTTATAACATAGTGAGCCAGATGATAAACCATAAAGTTGTAACAAATTCAATGGCATTAATAGTCAAAATGTGAAGCTAGAACAATCGTCATGAACACAACATGAAGAATTGGCATAAAATATTCACACAGATCAAAGGATCCAAGTTCAGATTAAATTCACATTCCTAGGAAATCAGTTCAGGTACTAATAGACACAAACTGGCATAAATATTGCAGATACTACTGAACAAAGACAGCAAATACGCACCATGTCATAAGGATTGCCAGAAAATTTTACATATTTAAAAGAAGAACCATCGTCAGAAAGTTTGGATCCGCTTTGTTGTGGATAAACATAAGAGAGCAGCAATATTCATTAGAAATAGTTCATCTAAAGGTAGACCTACCTCCAGGTTCCCTGAATCAGGCCAAATCAAGAAGTCTTCACCAACACAAGAACCCACAATAGTAATACCAAGCCTTTGACATATTTCAATGTAGATGATGCTAAGGAGGATAGCTGCCAATATGGAAGAATGAATTATAATTGGAGCAACTGGGCAGAAAATAGCATGATAGTGAACAGCTATAACAGGCAGTTCACAGGTATAGCACCATGAGTTACAACTCATCAAAATAAGAATGGATTAAAGTATACCACTGCCGCAACCAGAGCTAAGGGCTGTATGCAGGTGACAAAACTTTGGTTCAGTAAGCGCATGGAATCTTTTGAAATCTCTTGATTCAAAAAGAACAACATTCACAGCCTTCAACACTTCAACCAAATGGCAGCCTATGTCCCTTGAGACCAACTCTGCTTGTACTTCTTTCGCTATCATCTCTAACTCATCCAACCACCCAGATATTGTCTTTCCAGCTAAGGGGAATTCTTCCACACTATCAACTTCTAATTGAGCCTTAAATGGAATGGGAGCATCCTCCCTTTCCCTTGCAAATGCCTGCGCATCCATATCCCGACTATATGAAATAAAAGCTTCATCCTCAGCTGCAACATACAGCAGGGCCTGGAACACATTACAGGAAAAAAAGAAAAGGAAGAGCAAAATATCAGCACATTCAAAAGACGCAAGCATTTATAAAAACAAAAACAAGAACAAAAATAAAAACAACAAAAACACTGTTGGAACAAGCTCAGATAGAAACAAAATAAGATACAACCAAACATAACCAGCGATATTTTTTCATTTGTACATTTATTGGTTGGTATTCAATCCAATAAAGCATATTGTCAAACGTTTGCAAGCTAGGTGCCAATCTATCCAAATCAACACACTTTGATGAACAATTAGATAAGCAAAAGGACCAGGTGAACAGTGCAGCTACTTTAAATGATAGACAACATGCTGCCCAACCATTAGAAATGTTATAAAAAAAAAAAAACCATATATAGAAAGAACCAACGGAAACGATGATCACTTGACATTATCAACCAAACAAAGCAGAATTCAGATTTCATAAGCTAGTGACAAAAGGAAACCTGACACAAAACTTACAATTAACAAATTGAAAGACGTAACAAATTCCCCCATGGTGCACAACCACAAGAATTTCCCTAGAAAATACTCTTACCACAAAGCAGTATTGTGAAGGCTAATCACCCTAAAGTCAATCAATTCAGGATTTATCACAATAAGGAGTAGTGACCAATACGTGATGCCACACAGCAGAAGGTCCAGTGTCATATGTTGTCATTGCATTGTATTGAAGCAGAATGTGCAGACTGAGAAATGGTGTTTATACAAACCTTGGCCAGCGACACATCTTTGTCCTTGGACTTAAAGGAAATCTCCCGAACAAACCTTTGCCTCGCAGCCTTCTGAATCTACATCCTCAAAGAAAAGGCAGAAAAAACACAAGAAAAACTCCATCAAACCGAGAAAAACAAAGAACAAATACCACCAGGAGAGAAAAAAAGACATGGGGAAAGGAGATGAAGAATCGTTCAGCAGCAGCGCATATCCAACCAGCAGCTGACGATGGTCAGCGAAGGGTGATGTGCAAGGGAACAGACCTCGAGTTTGGGATCCTTCGGCACCGTCGCGAGACTGCACAGAGTGTGGGCAGCCCTAGACGTGGGATGGCTCCATCTCTCCGCCCGGGCCCTCCACGCCTTCTTCCCACCATCATACCTGATGGTAACAACAAACGGTGTGGTAGCACCGAAGCACATCCCCTTGCTCTAATCGCTCTAATCCCTCCCATCTCTCAAGAAATTTCACTCAATCATAGACCAACAGCGAGCGAGAAAGAAAGACACACACGGAGAGACAGAGAGATAGAGAGAGAGTTAAGAGAAAACAAGCGTAAGTACCTGAGAAGAGATCGCCCTGCCACCGTCGAAGCCATCAAGGAAGACATGCTGAACAACCAGAAGATCACAACGAAGCGAACACAGGGTATCAAACGAGACAGAGAGAGAGAGAGAGAGAGAAGGAGAGCAGAAGAAGAAGAAGAAGAAGAGCAGCAGATCATGCGCTTGGTTCTCCAATGAAGGAAGGAACTAGGGCAGCAGCACTGGTCCTCGAGGAGACTGAATCCTTGGAGCAGTACCTCACGGCAGTCGCCACCGCTTCAATGAGCTTGGAGACGGAGATGGAGGCGATGATGGAGGTGGGTTCATGAGCGCCAGCGTCCATCAGCATGGTGAGAGAAGAGTATAATGAGGAGGAGGAGGAGGAGGAGTGGGCACACTGACTCCTCACCACCATGAAGGAAGGCAATTTGGGGAATGGGATGAGAAGTGAAAGTGGGGGAAGAAATAGAAGAAGACACTTGGAATCTTGGAGTGGTGGATGACGGAGCAATGTTTTGTTTGTTTCCTCTAAAGATCCATCATCCTACTGGTATTGATTGCCCTTTCCCTTACCTCTCTCTTCTTCTTTTCCTGTTTTTTTAATTTAATCTCTGTTCTGTTCTGTTCTTTCTTTCTTTCTTTCTTTCTTTCCTTTGGAGGAGGTTGCCATTTGCCAAATGGAGATGACTGTCCATGACATTTTATAATCTTTTTTTTTTATCTTTATTTATTTACTTACTTATACCCTTGGTAAAATCTCATAATTACATTGTCTTTTCTTAGACAAATTATTGTTATTCACTGCCATCAATCAGTAACGATCCATTATAAAACAAAAAGAAAAATAATCTATATTTTTTAAAAAATTTCTACTATTTTTTTAACATATGATTCACATATATTTTTAAAAAAAATTATAAGTTTTAAAAGTTTAAAAACCACTTTTACCGATTATTTGACATTTGAATTTTTACTCATTCTATCAGTTTATTTTTATCTTATAATGTGCATTTTTTACTTAATAAATATATTTTTTTATTTAATATTGTGTGTTTATTTGTAATCATATAAATTTTCACTTAATTTATTATATTTTTATTTAATATTTATTTTTGATATTTAATATCTGATATATTCGTTTGATATTGAAAATATTTTCCGTCAACATCAATTATATTTATGACAAAAAGACTGAAAAAACAAACTTTTATGAATAAAAAAAAATTTGAGAATACCCAAATTTGGCTGGATGATTTATAAATTAATGAAATTTGTAGAAATTTTTAAAACAATTTCAATATATTTTTATTGGTGTTTGTTTTAAGCTCTCTTTTTAAAAAATACTAAATACGGTATAAATATATAATTATGAGGCTCAACGCATTATAACACAAATGTAAACTGTCTTACTAAAGTAAATAACTACAGTTTTTTTTTCTCCTCTGTTTCGCCATAAAAGATGACTGTGCAGGACAATAAAACAGGCTCCCAAAAACATGGCAGAGAAATCTAAATAAAATAATTTCCCATAAATGAGGGGCCAAAACATAATTACAATAAAAAAATAGAGGGTGAGGAAGTCGTTTTCAAGGGAGCTCAAAGAGATAAGGGAGAAGTTGCCAGGCAAGTGCGTTTCGTGTAAGTCACCAGCGCCAACGGGTTAGGTCCGGTCCGGCACGACACTCACTATCCGTGACCGAGTGGGCCATGCCTCTCCACACGCACGCTTGCACGCTCACCGCACAAGCGCGCACACAGGCACACGCATTCCATGCTGCAAGCTATTGTTTATTATGGTTTGGCCACCAAACATGCCTTTATTTTTTCAGTTTTAATTAACCTTCTTATCCACACTTTGGACATATGAAAGCTGGCTGAGCCTCTCTATTGAATTGATATTAAATTAATAAATTTAGTAATATATTGTTGTACTCCATTTTATTGGACTCATTAAATAATGACCTGTGTTGATGTGACAATATGCTGATGTGACTCATGGCTTATCTCATATATATCAATAATTTTAATTTTAAATTTAAGATATAATGATGACTAAGGATATCGGTTTGTTTTTTTAATACATTTTTGTCTTGAATATTATTAGCCTAGGACGAATATGCTGACTATGAACAACTTGGTTTTGATAGCAAGACAATTTAGAATTAGACTCACTCAATCAATTTGATGTATGTTATCTATACAAGGGATCTTCCATATTTCACATTTGGATACCTAAATTTGTTAATAGAAGAACCAATATGAAGAATTGAAGAATTGTATATAATGTTTGGAAAAAATTTTACTTTCAAAATTATAGACTTAAAATTAATATCACAAGATTTGAAAAAATTTTATGAACAAACAAAAAATATCTAGGTTATATTGTTTTAGAGTACACAAAATATAAAATTATTCTGTATCCAATTTAGACCTTCATGAAAAGATGAGAAAAAGGGGGAACAATCACACTTGAAAAGAGCAATACAACGGAGAGCTTAGCATTATGGAAAACTAAATCTTAATTGAACCCATCCATATTTACCAATGAATACAATTGAGATGCACTATTAAATAAAAATTGAGGTTATCAGCAAAGAATTATGACAAAGCCATTTATAAATATTTGTCTACATGATAGACTTAATTTTATTTAGAAGGATGAAAATGTAAACTCACGATATGTTGAGCTGAAACTTTACCTTCGACACCTCAAATTGAGTTTTTTATCATAAAGTTATCTCTTATTGATGAATGATGAGTCATTATTCTTTTAATTAAAAAAAAATCAAAATTTTAATTACAACTAGAGCCACTTTTGAATCTACAATATTTTGTTTTTCATTAATCACGACTCTAAAATCTTTCATTTTGATATAAAGATTATTTCCTTCTTTACCAACTCCGTGAAATATAGGCACTCTCTTTTTTTTCTTTTTTTTTAATGATTGCACACAAATTTATTTATTTTTATAAAATAAAAAATTAAGGATACATATTCAAATTGATGACATAAGTATATAAGAAATTTAAAGCAGTAGTAAGAATCGAACCGCATCGTTAGCTTGAAAGGTTAGGGTATTTCAATAATTTTTTTTAAAATATTTCTACTGGAGTTCTTTGTTTTAGGATTGTACATTGTAGTGATGGTTGATAGAGTACTTTAAAACATTAGTCAAGGGATTTATATATATATATATATATATATATTGTATTGAATGAAAAAAAAATTATTTAAACCTATTAACTTAATTAATATCAATAAAAATTAAATATTTTAAATTTAAATTTTACCCTTAAAATAATAATAATAAATATGTATTTGTAATTGATCATTAAAAATGTTTATTTTAAGAATTAAATTTATATAAAAATATATAAAAGCACATATATACTCTCTTGTTTGGTTGGAAAAGTAGTATTTAACCCATTTGGTAAAAGCTTTACCACTATACATAGACATCATTGTTTTCAGTATTTCCGAAATTTGCATCTTGATATTTTTGGAGATGGTACTTAGCACTCAATGGCATCCATTGTACTAATAAAACAGTCTTGGACCATGATTGCTTTCTCAATTGTTTTTTTCTAGCACTTAGACCATGACTATTAAATGAGTCAGAATTGTTGGAGTTTTGGATAAGCTAATCAAGCATTATCACTCCCTGCCTGGAGACCAGTTTTTCAGAGATCTCCTTAACATCTTGTGCTTTTAGTTCTTGCAGAAAGCAAGAAGTAATTATATTTTTAGAAATTATAAATTATATTTTTTAAGGGTTATTTTAACTAGGATTTCAACATACCATGAACAACTTAGGAAGGAAAACTCACTTGAAAGTGAAGGAGATCTTCTTACTTCAGCCACTCCTTTCACTTTATTTTTATTTTTTATTTTTATTTTTTTAAAATAAATAAATAAACCACTTCAATTAAAATAGAAAACCAGCACAAACACTCACAAAACTTCACACAAATACACAGAGCAAAAACAGGACCATAAAGCTACCACAAGTTGTGGGGACAAAATTCTTGATGCCTTTTGGGTGAAAAATTCTTGCACTAGTTGTCTTAAATTTGTCATTACAGCTAATTTTAAAAACTATTATTATTATTATTATTATTATTATAATTATATTTAAAAGATGTATCACCATCATGGAGGAATCTTCCATACAAGCTGAGGTTGCTGCCATGCGCGGGTCACATCGGAGTATTACCGTGGACGGAACTTAAAGCTTGACGGGGTCTTATGTAACTCTGCGCATACCTTATTGATATGTTATATCACTCTTATGATTGAATTGTTTGGAGACGTTTTGATGTGATTAGAAACATAAATCTCTTTTTGAACTGCTTATCAAGGCTGAAATCAAAGCTAATGCCAAATTCGTCAAAGCCTAATGTTTCTTGATTTTAAAACGAAAAATGAGTATGGGGTAATTAAAAATTTTTGAGTTCAAGACTTATTAAAAACAACAATGGTAATGGATTACCCCTTCATCCCCAGTTGAGAGTTTGCAAGTTGGATGTTAATTCCTAGCCCGTATGTTGTACGCACATCTTTGATGTATATAGCGCTCGGCCCATTTGTAAAAAAAATTAAAAAATTAAAGCTTATATCTATCGATGATAATTTATCCGCAGATTACTTGGTTGTTTTTGGTTAATGGAATCTATTCTTGACCGATAACTAAGTAGCATATTGGTAGCTGGGTCCCATTAGAACTATTAACAAATGGTGTAAGTTCGAATCATTGGTAATAATATGTTTATGAGAGTGTAAATAATGACTGTGTGCGTGGTTCCAGCTGCCATATGTCCATGAATCATGCTCTTATTTACTCTACCGGGTTTATACACATCTTTATCTTTCTTAACCGTTCTCATCTTGGCCAAAAGCCTAGTCTTGTCTCTCTTCTTTGGAGGCATGGATCTTCCCTAGTCGCTTCTACAAGTTTGTCAAGAGATGAGTTTTGGATTTCAAGTTTTTCTTTTTTATTCAGTTCCTTGACAACTCTTTTAACTTAAAAACTAAGTTTTTTATTCTCTATAATTTTTTAATTAATAAACAAAGCCAAAGTTGTGTTGGCTTCTTCTTTTTACCTTGATAAATAAAAATGTTGAACTTAAATATATATTGGTTTGTGCAACAATCCTTGGCCAACCTCAATTCCATATACATGTGTTTATTATACATATAGGATGGTTATAGCTTATAATGCCTATAGAACTGGTTTATTTTTTTTATTAATAACTCATTTTGAAAATTAAATTATAAAACTCAGTTAAGCTCACATAAACAAACTCAGCTTGTTTACACCTCCGGATTTTAGGCTTCAATTGGGGTTTCACACTTTCACCACTTCATTGTCATGGAGTTTGGAGAAACTTAATAAGGTTCATTATGTGCTAATATGATAAAATGATAACTGTTATGGCATATTTTACTATGTCAGAAAAAGTTTAAACATATTTGAAAAACATGTAATTGTGTGAAAAGCTTTGATTTTTTTTTTTTTTTTAATTACTTTTTTAAGAGTATACCGTGACAACAATTTTTTTTTTATCATATTAATATTTTTTAAACTAATAATCTTCAATATAGATTTGGCCCAATATTATATAGTTTATAATAAGCCTTCATGCCCACATATCAACCAATAACCGTGAATAATTTTATAGCTTAAAGGCAAATTTCAATTTGTATTAGTCCAAAGTTTAGGGATAGAAATAAGTTTTTTTTTTTTGGTTATTTTTTATTTATCTTTTTTATAAATGCCTTCTTCACTGTTTTAGGGTAGATTTGGAGAGAAACTGTATGAAAAAAATAAAAAATAAATGGTAAAAAGGATTATAAATTGCAATGTTCAAAATTTATGATAAAAAAGATTGAAAAATATTTATTTATAAATTGTACCTTATCACCCCTTGGGGTAGTTATGCATCCCATTTTCTTGTTATTGTTTGCATACATTTTTTTTTAATCATTTTGGTCATTATTATTTATATCTAACGTCACCTTTTCTAATATATCTCAGAATGGTTTATTTTACTATTATTATTTTTTTAAAAGTTATTCTAAAGATTTCCTCAAAATATATTTATTTTAAAAAATATTGATATTGGTCTGCAAGAATTTACTTTATTTTATTTTAAAAAAAAATAATTTTAATACTAAAATTATTTATTTATCACTGAGACAATAGTCGAATTATAACATTTAACTTTCATAGAGGAAGTTGAAAATTTAATTCCTTTTTAATTCATAATTAAAATAAAATAATAAAAAAATATGTACAATCTTCTTGAAAATCAATAATGCTATACACTACTTAGCTCTTAAAAAACTGAAAGAGAATTTACTTGATTCATAATATTTAATAATAAAAAATACTTCAGATTTATTTTATTTATTAAAAAAAACAATAAAATGTGTGCAAAGTAACGAAAATAAAATATTGCTTGGAGATCCTATTGCTTCCATCAGGCGCAGCTTAGAGTTTGAGGGACCTCGTGATGAGAGAGTGGAGGTTGCTCCAACCCTGGAGGTTGATCAGGTCTGCGGCGAAGAGTAATTATGTTTTATTTGGGTTAAGAGGAGACCCGTTGTTTCTCTATGTTGTTTTTTCTCGTTTTGTTTCCACAGCTAGTGGAAATGTTTATGTATCTTTGGTTTTTTATTAATGTATGTGGTTTATCCATATTTTCAAAAAAAAAATAAAAAATTGTTGCTTGGCAATCAATTTTTTTTAAAATAATTTTATCATAGAGATACACTCAAAATAAAGTAAACAATTAAAAGAATTATCATGAGAGCTTGCTCCATCGAGAGGCTTATGCACATCTATTTTTAACGTCATAGCCGCTAATATTGATAAAAATAATATATATATATATATACAAATAAATAAATTTAAAAATAATATATATATATATATATACAAATAAATAAATCAGAGAAATTAAATAAGGACATAATAATACCGATACCCCTCATAGTTCCTCTTCACTTGCACCCTAAACCAAAACCCTCTCTTAAATCAAGAAACCAAAACGTCTCTTCAATCGAAACACAGGCACAGAGAGAGCCATGAAAGCCGGCAGGAAGAGGAAGGACCCGCCTCTAGGGAACCACCCCAACGGTGGAGAGGACGCCCTCGTCCCCACCGCCGACCCTGCCGACCCCGCACACGCTGCCGGCGATGCCGCTGGTGGGGAAGTCGAGGATGACGTGCCGAAGCTCGAAGATGGCTTCTATGAGATCGAAGACATACGCAAGAAGAGGATCCGCAAGGGAAAGCTCCAGTACCTCATCAAATGGTACTATTCTTTTATATTCTTGGTTTCTAGGTGTTGTTGTTGTTGTTCTTCTTCTTCTTCTTCTTCTTCTTGTCTGTGATTAAACTGATTCTTTGATTCGATTTCCTCCGTTGAAGGCGTGGATGGCCGGAGACGGCCAACACTTGGGAGCCATTGGAGAACCTCGGGTCTTGCTCTGATTTCATCGATGCGTTTGAGGAGAGGTATGCCCTTGTGATTCTTTATGTCATTGGTTTGTGTTTGAATTGTAGCTGATTGACGGGAGGGATTAGGTTGCTATCACCCAAGAAACGCAAGCGGAAGTCTGGTGGTCTGCAGTCGATTGGGAAGAAAAAGCGCACTCCTTTATACATTGGTGATGGACATGACAATGCTGATGCTGCAACTGACCTAATTGAGCCCATGGATGTTGGTGGTAACATGGTACTTGATGCACAGGGCCGCAAAGAGGGAGATGAGGCAGCAGAGCTGGCTAATGAACAGGAGAGGGATTTTGGACCTGCTGGGCATGGTGATGTTGCAGTGGAACATGAGATGATTGAGAAGGAGATGGGTGGTGAGAATGGTTTTGGAGGGGGATTTGTTGATGGAACAGAACCAAACAGTGCGGAAGACACTGGGTGCGATACTTCTAACCATTTGGCTGGTTCACGGGACCATGATTGCTCTGTGGATGTCTTGCCCAAAGACGTTTCCAGTCAGCAGCCTGTCAAGGGACTAGCACCTCGCTTCACTGGTGCGAAGAGGAGGAAATCTGGCTCTGTGAAAAGGTTTAAGGCAGACTCTTTGCCATCTGATCAGGATAGGATTCAGTTAACTGCTTTGAGAAATGTGGATGGATTACTTGGGAAAGGTGATGCACTTGCAAATGAAACCTCTGGACCTAATAGAGTTGTGGCTGTGGAAAAGAATAAGGCTGATGCTAATCCATCTCGTATTATCAAGATACTCAAGGCAATCAGCTTTTACACTTCTGTAACTAAGGATATGCCTGAAGTCCTCGTAAAGTTTATGGCTCTTAGGTTAGCATACTCATTCCACTGATTTGATCTTGCTTTATTTGTTAACTTTTTTTATCTTTTTGTATCTATGCTTATGTTTTGATTTATCTGATTAACAAATTTAATCTGCATGAATCATGCGGGTAGAAGTTATCATTCTGGAATGTAAAACGCTGAAAATCTTAGGGCAAAATCAAATTTGTAGTGCTGCTTGACATAAGTTATTCTCACCTCTCTCATTTCTCTCACATCTCCATCCATGATCAAGACCTTTGAGAAACCTTTTTTTGTTTCGTCACCTTTAATGACAAGTGACAACTTGACATTTTGAATGATTTAATTAATATTGTAGTGGTCATAGGTACTGCAACATCTCCCAAGATAATACATTAGATCATATCAAATAAATGTAAATATTGGGAATATTTATTATATTATTATTCTATGTTCTATGTTATGTATCCCAACGTGATCTATGAAAGCTCCTTGGACGGTTCAATCTCAAGTGCTCATATTCTCGACTAGACTAATTAGTTTTGGCTAAATATTCTTACAGCCTAATGTGGGAGTGATAAAATTGTCTGGGGCATGTTTGGTATGACTTGTATTGTAGGTCATAAAATGTATATGTTGGCTATCATTCAATAAGCTGGTAAAATGCAGAAAACCTGATCCATATAATCTGGAAATATTGTTACCCAGGGAAAATTTACATATCCATAATCGATCTTCACTAGTTGGAAAAATAAATGACAAAACTGATTTAATAGGATTTGAAATGTTTCAATGGAATTTTGCAGTTTTTCCTACTATCCACATAATCCTACTTGGCATTTTCACTTATCCCCATATCTGTGCCTTATGCCTTACCAGATCTCACTTGCTTAGCTATATGAAACCAGATAAAAAGAAAGGTAAACACATTTAATGCAACATACGAATTTTAATTCATTTGAAATTCAAAAAAGAATTCTTGATTTTGGTAGAGCATTGAATTACTAGTGATTAATATTCATTCAAGTCTTAGAATAAGAAACAAGAACATTCTTTTTCTCATTTCATAGTAATACGAGTTTGGAGTAAGAAATCATATCGATAGTTAGATTCCATCTAGGATATATGTATATATTTGAACAAAAAATAGAACTGCATATTCATCAAATTTTGTTCAAATTTGATAGGAAATTGACTCTCATGAGATTGTTTAGCTTCAGCATTCATTTTATCTGACTGTATATATCAGTGTTTTTCCCTTATCCTTTGAGTTAATGTTATGAAACTTGCATCTTCAATTGTGTAAACTTGACAATTGGCTAAATTGTTTATAGTCTAGAGAAGATGAGTTTCCTTTAACCACAAATATTAATTGACCAACGATAAGTTAATTAATTGTATTAGGTTTAATTGGTTGATTGGGAAATTGACTGAAAAATAATAGGTACTAGGTACAAGAGTTGACTCATGTTCCTGGAGAAGCATGGAAATGTCATATTTATGTATAACCATTGAGAGTCATGAAGTTTTAATGTGGTTCAAGGTCCTTCAAATTGAACATAAAATTTAGATTCTTGGGACTTTGATTTGATTTTTTTGGTGTTCAGAATATTTCACTCATATGGGATGTTGTGGGCATCTGGCATTTGAGTGTGATTCTGTTGACATTGCTTCGGGTTTAGCAATGTATTTAATGTGAAACAAATTATTAAATCAAGGGATACATTTCTTTTGCATTATTTGGCTTGAAACCATGAGATTGTAAATATTGTTTGTAGGCAGTACCATGATTTGCAGTTTCTCAATTCTCTTGATAGATGCAACGTTTTGGTGCTTGTGATATGATGATTGTTTTAAGATTAATTTAGGCATTTAAGAACTTTCCCGGCTATTTTCAGTTTGTCTTCTTCCTGTGATGTTCTCTACCAGAACTTGGTTTTCTTTGTCCATGCGTTGTAGTTTTTCGCCGAGGTTTTCATTCTTATAAGTTTGTGATGACTAAAATATGTTTGTAATTTCTTTTACATATTCTAATATTGTTTGTGCAGGGCTGATGGGAAAGAAATGATTGTAGATAACAATTATTTAAAGGATAACAACCCAAAGCTGGTATGCATCTTTTCTCTTTTCACCCTTTTTTTGTCTTTGAGTTGTCTTCTGTTTCAGATATAAAAATTTCAATACTGTTCTGCTGAACTGAGGTTGATACTGGTTTTCTGGCAGTTAATTGATTATTATGAAGAGCGTTTGCGGCCTGACAACTTGCGAGAAAACTGTTAAAAAAAAGGTCTTCAGTGTTGACATGTCGATATATTTTTAGTGTGGCCATTATTCTGAATCATGGCTGTGTTTTGTAAGTGGGAAAGATAGGATGATTACTGATGGAAATTCCATGCCATAGAACAACATTACCGGAATGCCTTAAGCTTGATCTACCAGAAAGTGGCAGCTTACCTGCATTTTGGCAGTTGGATGGTGATCATGTGACTAGTGCCTCTTGAGAATTTTATATTACCCGAGCAAAGTTTATTAATGTACTCTTATCTCATGGGAGACAGATATTTGAACTGATATAGTATGCCATTTTAGATGTAAGAGCTCTTATTTGGCTGAACCGGCAGTGGCCTGAAAGTTTTGGTGGCCGTCTCACACACATTATAAAATCCAGTACTTAGCGCCATTCCTCTCCTAAAAATAAATTATGTTTTAGGGAAAAAAAATTTTGTTTTTAAGTGATGTTTTAAAAAAAATAAAATATTTTTTTTCAACACTAATTCAATAACAAGAAGACTACAACTGATTTTTCGTTTTTTCAAGTTGAGAGATTGATGTAGTGCGGAAAAAAAAAAATAATGGAACAATAATTAGAAGCATTTTTTTTTTATAAAGGAATTTTTAGTTAAAACTCCAACTGGTTACGTGAATTGTAAGGGGCCTGATTTTTTTTTTTTTTTAAAGAATTATAACTAGAAAAAATGTATTAACCAACATACATTATATTTGTTTAATAAAATGTTCATAATTTATTTATTAATAAATAACATGTTTCTGATAATTTATACAAAACAAACATATAGAAAAATAAGAAAATTTATATATTTCTAGATTGTTATCCAAGATGATACATAACATATTGCTCAATGATATGATAAAATAAAATTAGATGCGGGATTCTGAAAAGTGAATGATTGGTTGAAAAACCCTTGTATTTATTCTCTACTAATAACAATTATAAACCACTTTATAAAATAAAAATAAAAATGACCAACAGTTGGCACTTGCATCTTCAAATATCTGTCTCTACCAATTGCTTCTTTACACAAAAATGCCGGAATCAATTGGTTACATAGGCCACACCCAGTCATCACGAACCAGAAGCACTCCACACCAAATACTTCTCAAATGTACAACCAGCTTGCAAAACACAAGGCAATAACACATTCGCATTGAATTCCCACACACACACACACACACACACACACACACACACAAAATATAAAAATCAGTGACATTCCTCGAAGACGCGCTTATGAGAATGTCAGCAAAAGGGCATATGCATTGTGCAATCCCACGCACTCACTGTCTCACAAAAGAAAAGAAAATTACAGGGAAAAAAAACCTGTAAAACCAATCGCAAATACATCCGGATATCAGCAACTAAAAGTATTGCTTATATTCCCGCATCCCCATTAGGTTCGAATGATCCACAATTTAATTGTCAGATTATTTATTTTACATCAGACAACACATGCGGCCATTCCTGTGGCGGCATTGCTCAACAGAGTAAGCACTGAAGCTTGCCTCATTGACAGAAAGGTAAAAGAATGCAGGCGAACAACATTCCATCAATAATTTATCATGCCATATTTGTTAGCCAATTTCATAACTTATCACATACTACAGCACAAAAGTCAAAGGAAAAAAAACCAATTAGTCCTATTATTTAGGCATGTTAAGAAAAGCATATCGATGCTCTAACACTGGGGAGCTGTAACCAAACTAATTTACCTATACCCAATAGTACACTAATGGTGGTCAAAATAACAAAATAAGAACATTTGTGAAATGAACTAAAGCCAAACACAGAGGAGACACTAATGGATTTCCCCATCCTCTCCAAGCTCTCCATCTTCAAGCTCCTCAAGAGCACCATTTCTACGATGCCCATCACGTTCCCTCTTCTGTTTCTTGTACTTGATCTCAGTATCTGAGTTGCTCGAGTAGTGCTCATGCTGTCAACTTAAACAACCTGATTTAAACATCATCCATGATATTTTTCCTCAGGACAAAATAAAACTTATCAAATTTATACCTTATGGAATTTTTTTCGATCACTACCATGCTTGTGAGATTTCTTAGACTCATCTTTTTCAGAACTTAGTTCATCTGTATCAGCATGGTGACGTTTTCTATGCTTTCTGTGCTTATCCTTTTTCTTGTCTTTCAAAGTGTGGCTATCCACAACATCAAGCTTCTCATTGTCTTCGGCTCTTCGAGATCGGCTCTTCCCTTTTTCCCTTTCACGCTCTCTTGCTTTGTCTTTCCTTTCCTTTCTGCTCTCCTTGTCTTCTCTCTCCTTTTCTTTCTTCGGCTACAGAAGAAACATGTTAGCACAAATCATGGTAGTCTACCAAAATGAGATACATAAAGTGAACTGAAGGCCATTCACGCATTGCTTATATCTACGACAACACGGGCAGAAACAAGAAATCTCCGGATAATTACAAGGATTGTTCCACATACCAAGACAATCATTAAAATTTCAGGGTCAGCCACATTCCAGTAAATGATACTTTAAATTTATGAAGTCAAAATTCTTTTCTTCCTCAGCAAGAAAATAATTCCTTCGACAATTGTCCACAAATATAAAACATATTCTCAAGCAAAGTAATACCACAAATCAAGAATTCAACAGCACAACAGCTTATTAACATGAAAAATATTTTAGGACAAAATAATGCTATGAATTAACAACTTGACAGCAAAACCATCCAAGTTGATGCCTGTCTGACTGACAAAGATTCTCATGGGGTTCCTCGTCCATGAAAAAAATATCTTCATGAATTGCATAATGGTTCTTTAATGATATATTTGATAACTGAATGGGATTGATAAGTGAAAATTTCTTTGAAAAACATTGAGGTGATATCTGTAGGATTACAATTTGCAGCAATTTACCCAACAGCAAATTGGAGAAAATATCTTCAGTTGACAGGCAGCATTTAGCAAAAGGTATTTCAAACCACCACCTCTAAAGAGTACCGAATAAAGAAAAACCAGAATCAAATTCATCAGCCTCAACAAAACCAAGAGTAGAAAACAGAGCGAACTAACAAATTAGTCAAAAGCGGCACACACAAGAAATCAATGTTGGGGCATGTCACTGAGAAGTAAGCATTTCCAAAAAATGGCTGGTTGACACTAAATAATTTCAGAAGAACAAGTAGCTGAGAAAGTTAATACTTAATGTGTAAGTGCCCCCACATACCTTATATAGACAAGGAAGAGAAAATGTAAACAAACTCATGGGCATACTCACAAATGATTAAATGCAGAGTTACCTTTTCATCATCTCTCTTCTGCTCTTTCTCATTTGCCTTTTCTTGCAGATACATAACATGGTCCTCAAAAACTTCCTTTCCAACAGTCTCCTCACCGAGAGACCTGAAATTACCAAAAGTCAACAGTAAAACACATTTCTATAAATTGAATTAGATAGAATTAGAGATAAGACAGGTTTTATGAAATACTTGTACTGTTGACTATCTTCAAAAAGTGGCAAGCACTCCGACCATGTTGAGGATGCAGTTATTCCCTGTAAAAAGTGGGCAGGTTTTGTTCAGAGAAGTAAAGCATATCAGCTAAGTGATTGTGTAATACACACACCAAATAAAAAAAAAAAAAAACGGGCAGGGGATGTAAGCCATGCACCTTGATTGACAATAACAAATTCGTAAAGTCATCTGCAGCACACTGATGTTTTTTAGATTCTTTCCCCTTTGCCTTCATCCTCTCCAGAAACTCATCAAAAATAAGCTGCAAGAAGACAAAATTTTATAAGTAATTAAGTTAATATTGCTGGTGCTCCCTAAGGGTAACAAGTCACCACTCTTTTCTTGGAAAAAAGAAATTCGAAAAAAATGATAAATGTGAAATTGAGTGTAGCATAGATAAGACAAAGCATACTTTTGCATCGGAGAAAAGCAGGATATCACAATTTTGTAGATAAAAAATAACTCTTATGGAATATAAAAGAAAAAGATGAAGTCACTTTAAATTTAAAAGTAAATCTATTCAGTGAGGAAAATTGTAAATATATATATATATATTTTAGGGTTTCATTAAAAAAAAAATTCAATGTTTTGAAGGGAAATAAAATTGTATACGATAAGAAATAAATGAAATCAACGAAAAAATAAATCAGCAATATATTGACTAATATTTGGAAACTAAAAAGGATAATATTTTCGTGAAGAATCAAGCATGATCTGAACGTCAGAGTCAACATTATCTGAACAGCATCTCCATTTTTTCCAAATGTCAATTTCTATATTCTAAATTTGTCAGATATCCAACATATGCAATGTCAGATCTGAGAGTTCTAACTTGGAGTGCTATCAAAGTACTGTGCAGTTTAATTTTTCAGATTCCATATATGGAGCCAGAATAAATTACAAACTCCAGAACATTAAAGTTTTCTCTTTTTGTTGATTTGTTTACCAACAGTTATACCCATTAGGATTAAATGTACAAAAATGCCAGTGATATTTTTCTATGAAGACCTAAGTCCAATAAAACATTTAGAAAAAGAAAATGTCATTGTGAGCTATTATTACCAGTCATCCACAATACTGCAAGATATTGCACAATATGTTATAATAAGATAGCAATAAGTTGCATACAATACCTATAAAAATTCCTTCAAGCAGGAAAACAAAACATTTTAACAGACAATAGCCCCACGAGCTCAACTTAAATCCGATAAAACATTTAGCAAAAGAAAATGTCATTATGAGTTATCATCAACAGTCAGACACAAAATTTCAAAGATATTGCAGAACGTGTTATAGTAGTATAGCAATAAAATAACATCCAACACCCAAAAAAATCCTTCGAGCGGGAAAAGAAAACATTTTAACAGACAATGGCACCATGAGCTCTTAGTTAGCAATTTATCATTCCAAATTTTCAATTGCAAGACTGGTATTAAGAAATGAGAGATCCGAATGCCGACCAAAACTCATATACAGACAACTATTTGAATACACCGAAAATCTAAAGCATCTTTGGAAAATAGTCTACACACTTCACTAGCAATGAACAGGACTCAACACATTCTGGTATTAAAGAACAAAAGTCATATGCTTAATTACATCACCTTTAAGTTTATTTCAGAAAGTTTTTGCAAATCATTGTCCTCTAAAATAGTTGCCTTGAAGTATTCAAATGTTGTTGCTGATGTCAAAGCAATCTGGAAAAATCAATTGCAACTGTCAGAAACTAATTACTTCAATAAACATGATCATGTTACTATGCTTACTCTTCCAGCCTTCACTGCCTCTTTGATCCGTGTTCTATCATCATGATACTGCCAATAAAAGAAGCAAAAACAAGTTACACACCGAATGAAGAAATGGTGTTCACTAAAAGAATTGAAGACTGCAGTTAATGCTGTTACTAAGGTAGAGCAATTAAGTGTAAAAAATTTTAAAAAAGGGAAAACAAAACAAAAAAAACAAAATAGGCCTGAACTGAGCCACTTACAATGCAAGTTTATTCCTTCCCCTCACTTCCCACCCCTTTCTGAACACCGCTGCTTAGTAAGATTCAACTTATAAAGCCACCCATAGACTAATATTACTAACAGGCATTCTATGGTATATTATCAGATCATAACATGCAGACTAGAGAATTAAAAAAGTTAAACCAAATGCAATTGCTGCATCATTGTCATCATAAATACATCTAACCTAACATGTTTGAGATAACATAAGTTGATCACAAAAGATGACAGAAGAGAATGCCATCAATTTTTCTCATTCCTATCCTTTAATTAATAAATGCTAAGATTTCGACTTGTAATCCTTCAGAGTTGATTCTTATAAATGAGAACAAAGACAAGGGATCTTCTAGCCTTTACTTTTATCAATTTCTTCTATAGTTTCACTCATCCATATTTGTTTTGGATGCTATCGGTACCATTTATTAGATTTTTATTGTCAGAAGACCGTGTTTTGGGCCTCAATGCACCTAAGGATGCACAGGTGTGTGCGTCCATATTCATTATAAATGGTCTCCTCTGTTCTGAGGAATTACACAGGTGTAGCAGCAATACGTAACTA